>NC_042958.1:11567478-11867478 GCF_901001165.1 Salmo trutta | reverse complement strand
AGATTTATTCTGAAATGGATACAATATTTTTTCCCCCCCTCATCAATCTACACACAATACCCCATAATGACAATGCGAAAACAGATTTTTAGACATTTTTGAAAATGTATTACAAGCAAAAACAGAAATACCTTATTTATTTGCTATGAAACTCTAAATTGAGCTCAGGTGCATCCGGTTTCCATTGATCATCCTTGAGATGTTTCTACAACTTGATTGGAATCCACGAGTCATAAATTCAGTTGATTGGACATGATTTGGAAATGGAAACATCTGTCTATATAAGGTCCCACAATTGACAGTGCATTTCAGACCAAAAAACCAAGCCATGACGTCAAAGGAAATGTCTGTAGAGCTCAGAGACAGGATTGTGTCGAGGGCACAGATCTGGAGAAGGGTAACAAACAATTTCTGCAGCATTGAAGGTCCCCCCCAAGAACACAGTGGCCTCCATCATTCTTAAATGGAAGAAATTTGGAACCACCAAGACTCTTCCTAGAGCTGGCCGCACAGCCAAACTGAGCAATCGGGGGAGAAGGGCTTGGAAGCTAGTCAGGATCGAGGGAAAGATGAACGGAGGAAAGTACAGAGAGATCCTTGATGAAAACCTGCTCCAGAGCACTCACAACCTCAGACTGGGGTGAAGGTTCACCTTCCAACAGGAGAACGACCCTAAGCACATAGCAAGACAACACAGGAGTGGCTTCGGGACAAGTCTCTGAATGTCCTTCAGTGGCCCAGTCAGAGCCCAGACTTGAATCCGACCGAACATCTCTGGAGGGACCTGAAAATAGCTGTGCAGCGACTCTCCCCATCCAACCTGACAGAGCTTGAGAGGATCTGCCCTGGTATCCTGGAAGGATATTGACCTCATCCCGTCAGTAGAGGATGCCTGGTTATTTTTTTTAAATGCCTTCCTCACCATCTTAAATAAGCATGCCCCTTTCAAGAAATTTAGAACCAGGAACAGATATAGCCCTTGGTTCTCCCCAGACCTGACTGCCCTTAACCAACACAAAAATATCCTGTGGCGTTCTGCATTAGCATCGAACTGCCCCCGCACTATATGCAACTTTTCAGAGAAGTTAGAAACCAATACACACAGGCAGCTAGAAATGCCAAGGCTAGCTTTTTCAAACAGAAATTTGCTTCCTGCAACTCAAACTCTAAAAAGTTCTGGGACACTGTAAAGTCCATGGAGAATAAGAACACCTCCTCGCAACTGCCCACTGCACTGAGGATAGGAAACTCTGTCACCACCGATAAGCCCACTATAATTTCAATAAGCATTTTTCTACGGCTGGCCATGCTTTCCACCTAACTACCCCTACTGCATTCAACAGCACTGCACCCCCCACAGCTACTCGCCCAAGCCTCCCCCATTTCTCCTTCTCCCAAATCCATTCAGCTGATGTTCTGAAAGAGCTGCAAAATCTGGACCCCTACAAATCAGCTGGGCTTGACAATCTGGACCCTTTCTTTCTAAAATTATCTGCCGAAATTATTGCAACCCCTATTACTAGCCTGTTCAACCTCTCTTTCGTGTCGTCTGAGATTCCCATAGATTGGAAAGCAGCTGCTGTCATCCCCCTCTTCAAAGGAGGTGACACTCTTGACCCAAATTTCTACAGACCTATATCCATCCTACCCTGCCTTTCTAAGGTCTTCAAAAGCCAAGTCAACAAACAGATTACCGACCATTTCGAATCCCACCGCACCCTCTCCGCTATGCAATCTGGTTTCAGAGCTGGTCATGGGTGCACCTCAGCCACGCTCAAGGTCCTAAACGACATCGTAACCGCCATCGATAAGAAACAATATTGTGCTGCCGTATTCATTGACCTGGCCAAAGCTTTTGACTCTGTTAATCACCACATCCTCATCGTCAGACTCAGTAGCCTTGGTTTCTCAAACGATTGCGTCGCCTGGTTCACCAACTACTTCTCTGATAGAGTTCAGTGTGTCAAATTGGAGGGCCTGCTGTCCGGACCTCTGGCAGTCTCTATGGGGGTACCACAGGGTTCAATTCTTGGGCCAACTCTTTTCTCTGTATACATCAATGATGTCGCTCTTGCTGCTGGTGAATCTCTGATCCACCTCTACGCAGACGACACCATTCTGTATACTTCTGGCCCTTCTTTGGACACTGTGTTAACAACCCTCCAGACGAGCTTCAATGCCATACAACTCTCCTTCCGTGGTCTCCAATTGCTCCTAAATACAAGTAAAACTAAATGCATGCTCTTCAACCGATCGCTGCCTGCACCTGCCCGCCTGTCCAGCATCACTTCTTTGGACGGTTCTGACTTAGAATTTGTGGACAACTACAAATACCTAGGTGTCTGGGTAGACTGTAAACTCTCCTTCCAGACTCACATCAATCATCTCCAATCCAAAGTTAAATCTAGAACTGGCTTCCTATTTTGCAACAAAGCATCCTTCACTCATGCTGCCAAACATACCCTCCTAAAACTGACCATCCTACCAATCCTCGACTTCGGCGATGTCATTTATAAAATAGCCTCCAATACCCTACTCAACAAGCTGGATGCAGTCTATCACAGTGCCATCCGTTTTGTCACCAAAGCCCCATATACAACCCACCACTGCGACCTGTATGCTCTCGTTGGCTGGCCTTCACTTCATCATCGTCGCCAAACACATTGGCTCCAGGTCATCTACAAGACCCTGCTAGGTAAAGTCCCCCCTTTTCTCCGCTCACTGGTCACCATAGCAGCACCCACCTGTAGCACGCGCTCCAGCAGGTATATCTCTCTGGTCACCCCTAAAGCCAACTCCTCCTTTGGTCGTCTCTCCTTCCAGTTCTCAGCTGCCAATGATTGGAACGAACTACAAAAATCTCTAAAACTGGAAACACTTATCTCCCTCACTAGCTTTAAGCACCAGCTGTCAGAGCAGCTCACAGATCTCTGCACCTGTACATAGCCCATCTTTAATTGAGCCCAAACTACTACCTTTTCCCCTACTGTATTTATTTATTTTATTTATTTTGCTCCTTTGCACCATATTATTTATATTTTAACTTTTAACTTTCTTCAAACTACAAATCTACCATTCCAGTGTTTTTTCTTGCCATACTTTATTTACTTTGCCACCATGGCATTTTTTTGCCTTTACCTCCATTATCTCACATCATTTGCTCACATTGTATATAGTCTTATTTTTTTCTACTGCATCATTGATTGTATGTTGTTTTACTCCATGTGTAACTCTGTGTTTTTGTATGTTGTCGAACTGCTTTGCTTTATCTTGGCCAGGTCGCAATTGTAAATGAGAACTTGTTCTCAACTTGCCTACCTGGTTAAATAAAGGTGAAATAAATAAAAATAAAAAAAAGTAGTCGCTGAACATCTGGGGGTGAACATGATGCACTTTCAAAGTAATTAGGTTTGTGGTATTGAAAGATTTCACATTCTCCCCTCATCGGGAAATAATAGCAGCACAAACGTTGCATATAGAGCCAATGTTGCCATTTTTAGATAATATCCGATTCTGATATGCTTACCGATATATCCCTAATAGGAACCTACACACAATACCCCGGCCCCCCGCACCTCTCTGATTAAGAGGGGTTGGGTTAAATGTGGAAGACACATTTCAGTTGAATGCATTCAGTTGTGCAACTCACTAGGTATCCCCTTTCCCTAACCCTTCCCTACTATGGCTGACCCTGTAAAACAACACATTTCACTGCACCTATCCGGTGTATGTGACAATAAAACATCTTAGAATTATTTCAAGATGCATTATGTAGAAATCGCTCCGCCATTTCCTGGTTCATAAACTCTAGTTTGCCTAATTTCAGTTTATGTGACAAAACAAGCAACTATTGTGTATAGGATCACTGTTTAAACCGCTGTAAAATGTATTTTTCATAACCAAAAATATTGTATTTTCAGCTGGTGTACAAAGCCGAAGCAAAAAGACGCAAAAAGGAAACTTAAGAACGGGAAGCTTAGAAATAGCGCAAATCTACAGTACATTCAGAAAGTATTCTGACATAACAAAACATTATAAGGGGAATTGATGAGGGGAAATCAAATATTGTATCCTTTTCAGATTAAATCTCTAACATAACAAAATGTTTTGTTATTATTTATTCTGAATAAATCTGTAACAAAACATTTTGTTATGTTACAGATTTATTCTGAAATGGATACAATATTTTTTCCCCCCCTCATCAATCTACACACAATACCCCATAATGACAATGCGAAAACAGATTTTTAGACATTTTTGAAAATGTATTACAAGCAAAAACAGAAATACCTTATTTATTTGCTATGAAACTCTAAATTGAGCTCAGGTGCATCCGGTTTCCATTGATCATCCTTGAGATGTTTCTACAACTTGATTGGAATCCACGAGTCATAAATTCAGTTGATTGGACATGATTTGGAAATGGAAACATCTGTCTATATAAGGTCCCACAATTGACAGTGCATTTCAGACCAAAAACCAAGCCATGACGTCAAAGGAAATGTCTGTAGAGCTCAGAGACAGGATTGTGTCGAGGCACAGATCTGGAGAAGGGTAACAAACAATTTCTGCAGCATTGAAGGTCCCCCCCAAGAACACAGTGGCCTCCATCATTCTTAAATGGAAGAAATTTGGAACCACCAAGACTCTTCCTAGAGCTGGCCGCACAGCCAAACTGAGCAATCGGGGGAGAAGGGCTTGGAAGCTAGTCAGGATCGAGGGAAAGATGAACGGAGGAAAGTACAGAGAGATCCTTGATGAAAACCTGCTCCAGAGCACTCACAACCTCAGACTGGGGTGAAGGTTCACCTTCCAACAGGAGAACGACCCTAAGCACATAGCAAGACAACACAGGAGTGGCTTCGGGACAAGTCTCTGAATGTCCTTCAGTGGCCCAGTCAGAGCCCAGACTTGAATCCGACCGAACATCTCTGGAGGGACCTGAAAATAGCTGTGCAGCGACTCTCCCCATCCAACCTGACAGAGCTTGAGAGGATCTGCCCTGGTATCCTGGAAGGATATTGACCTCATCCCGTCAGTAGAGGATGCCTGGTTATTTTTTTTAAATGCCTTCCTCACCATCTTAAATAAGCATGCCCCTTTCAAGAAATTTAGAACCAGGAACAGATATAGCCCTTGGTTCTCCCCAGACCTGACTGCCCTTAACCAACACAAAAATATCCTGTGGCGTTCTGCATTAGCATCGAACTGCCCCCGCACTATATGCAACTTTTCAGAGAAGTTAGAAACCAATACACACAGGCAGCTAGAAATGCCAAGGCTAGCTTTTTCAAACAGAAATTTGCTTCCTGCAACTCAAACTCTAAAAAGTTCTGGGACACTGTAAAGTCCATGGAGAATAAGAACACCTCCTCGCAACTGCCCACTGCACTGAGGATAGGAAACTCTGTCACCACCGATAAGCCCACTATAATTTCAATAAGCATTTTTCTACGGCTGGCCATGCTTTCCACCTAACTACCCCTACTGCATTCAACAGCACTGCACCCCCCACAGCTACTCGCCCAAGCCTCCCCCATTTCTCCTTCTCCCAAATCCATTCAGCTGATGTTCTGAAAGAGCTGCAAAATCTGGACCCCTACAAATCAGCTGGGCTTGACAATCTGGACCCTTTCTTTCTAAAATTATCTGCCGAAATTATTGCAACCCCTATTACTAGCCTGTTCAACCTCTCTTTCGTGTCGTCTGAGATTCCCATAGATTGGAAAGCAGCTGCTGTCATCCCCCTCTTCAAAGGAGGTGACACTCTTGACCCAAATTTCTACAGACCTATATCCATCCTACCCTGCCTTTCTAAGGTCTTCAAAAGCCAAGTCAACAAACAGATTACCGACCATTTCGAATCCCACCGCACCCTCTCCGCTATGCAATCTGGTTTCAGAGCTGGTCATGGGTGCACCTCAGCCACGCTCAAGGTCCTAAACGACATCGTAACCGCCATCGATAAGAAACAATATTGTGCTGCCGTATTCATTGACCTGGCCAAAGCTTTTGACTCTGTTAATCACCACATCCTCATCGTCAGACTCAGTAGCCTTGGTTTCTCAAACGATTGCGTCGCCTGGTTCACCAACTACTTCTCTGATAGAGTTCAGTGTGTCAAATTGGAGGGCCTGCTGTCCGGACCTCTGGCAGTCTCTATGGGGGTACCACAGGGTTCAATTCTTGGGCCAACTCTTTTCTCTGTATACATCAATGATGTCGCTCTTGCTGCTGGTGAATCTCTGATCCACCTCTACGCAGACGACACCATTCTGTATACTTCTGGCCCTTCTTTGGACACTGTGTTAACAACCCTCCAGACGAGCTTCAATGCCATACAACTCTCCTTCCGTGGTCTCCAATTGCTCCTAAATACAAGTAAAACTAAATGCATGCTCTTCAACCGATCGCTGCCTGCACCTGCCCGCCTGTCCAGCATCACTTCTTTGGACGGTTCTGACTTAGAATTTGTGGACAACTACAAATACCTAGGTGTCTGGGTAGACTGTAAACTCTCCTTCCAGACTCACATCAATCATCTCCAATCCAAAGTTAAATCTAGAACTGGCTTCCTATTTTGCAACAAAGCATCCTTCACTCATGCTGCCAAACATACCCTCCTAAAACTGACCATCCTACCAATCCTCGACTTCGGCGATGTCATTTACAAAATAGCCTCCAATACCCTACTCAACAAGCTGGATGCAGTCTATCACAATGCCATCCGTTTTGTCACCAAAGCCCCATATACTACCCACCACTGCGACCTGTACGCTCTCGTTGGCTGGCCTTCGCTTCATAATCGTCGCCAAACACATTGGCTCCAGTTCATCTACAAGACCCTGCTAGGTAAAGTCCCCCCTTATCTCCGCTCACTGGTCACCATAGCAGCACCCACCTGTAGCACGCGCTCCAGCAGGTATATCTCTCTGGTCACCCCTAAAGCCAACTCCTCCTTTGGTCGTCTCTCCTTCCAGTTCTCTGCTGCCAATGACTGGAACGAACTACAAAAATCTCTGAAACTGGAAACACTTATCTCCCTCACTAGCTTTAAGCACCAGCTATCAGAGCAGCTCCCAGATCACTGCACCTGTATATAGCCCATCTATAATTTAGCCCAAACTACTACCTCTACCCCTACTGTATTTATTTATTTTATTTATTATTTTGCTCCTTTGCACCATATTATTTATATTTTAACTTTGAACTTTCTTCAAATTATAAATCTACCATTCCAGTGTTTTACTTGCTATACTTTATTTACTTTGCCACCATGGCCTTTTTTGCCTTTACCTCCCTTATCTCACATCATTTGCTCACATTTTATATAGTCTTATTTTTGTCTACTGTATCATTGATTGTATGTTGTTTTACTCCATGTGTAACTCTGTGTTTTTGTATGTTGTCGAACTGCTTTGCTTTATCTTGGCCAGGTCGCAATTGTAAATGACAACTTGTTCTCAACTTGCCTACCTGGTTAAATAAAGGTGAAATAAATAAATAAAAATATGCAAGAAGACTCAAGGCTGTAATCACCGCCACAGGTGCTTCAACAAAGTACTGAGTAAAGGGTCAGTATTCTTATGATATATCCGATAACTGTTTTAAAAAAAAATAATGATTCTACTTTGTCATTATGGGGTATTGTGTGTAGATTGATGAGGGGGATAAAACTGATTTAATCAATTTTAGAATGAGGCTGTAAAGTAACCAAATGTAGAAAAAGTCAAGGGGTCTGAAAACTTTCTGAATGCACTGTATTTATTACACACAGTAAAACAATATTCCTGGGTGTAAACACTGGTCCTCACTGTTAGAGGCACTATATCTCACATAATGAATACACAGAACCAACCAAAAGGCATACAGCACTGATGATAAGGGACAGCCAAAGAAAAACTCCTTAGCTACCAGTCATCAGGAGAGAAATACTAGCATCTCAAAGCAGCTGCATTCATTTGTATTCATTTGTAAGACACATGCAAATTGTCAACGAATAATCGGTCTCTAGATGCCATTATCGTCGGCTGAATTTCACAAGAGAGCCATGGCAAAGCTGAGAGTGGTGGCTAACGGGCCAGTCATTTTAACTAGGAGCTACATCACATAAATGCTGATATGTTTCCTGTGGGATAGAGCACGCTTTCTGTACTACAAATCCTTTCAGCAAACACATTTTTAGCAATTTAGCATTGAATTGAGAATGCAGGGGCTGAGCCAAGTCGTTCTCCACTGTGTGTTGGAGAAAGGATATGAGTGGCTTATTTACTAGCTGCATGGTAAACAGGACCATTGACATTTGTGAATGAATTGAAATGGAAGCTCATGTTCAATATCAATCTTTTTAGTGACTAGCTGTTTTATTGCAAAGGTAGCTTTTCCATGATTAGAGCAAAAATGTATCCTGGAGTATGGCCAGCCACTGCTGAGGTAAACAACAGAACATTCCACTGGTTTCTGTTCTTTCATCTAGTTTATTTTGAATCATTTTCTGTGGTTGATGAATCTCAAATCCAAATAAATGTTTCTTTGTCACATACACATAGTTAGCAGATGTTAATGCGAGTGTAGCAAAATGCTTTCGCTTCTAGTTCCGACAGTGAAGTAATATCTAACAAGTAATCTAACAAATTCACAACAAACTACCTTATACACATGAATGTAAAGGGATGGAATAACAATATGTACATATAAATATATGGATGAGCGATGGCCGTACTGCATAGGCAAGATGCAATAGATGGTATGAAATACAGTATATACACATATGAGATGAGTAGTGTAGGATACGTAAACATTATTAATGTGGCATTATTTAAAGTGACTAGTGATACCTTTATTAAATCCATTAATTAAAGTGGTCAGTGATTTGGGTCTGTATGTTGGCTGCAGCCTCTCTGTTAGTGACGGCTGTTTAACCTCTCTGGGCTAGGTGGGACGCTTGCGCTTGCGTCCCACCTACTCAACAGCCAGTTGAATCCCGTGGCGCGTTATTCAAATACCTTAGAAATGCTATTACTTCAATTTCTCAAACATATGACTATTTTACAGCATTTTAAAGACAAAACTCTCGTTAATCTAACCACACTGTCCGATTTCAAAAAGGCTTTACAACGAAAGCAAAACATTAGATTATGTCAGCAGAGTACCCAGCCAGAAATAATCAGACACCCATTTTTCAAGCAAGCATATAATGTCACATAAACCCAAACCACAGCTAAATGCAGCACTAACCTTTGATGATCTTCATCAGATGACAATCTTAGGACATTATGTTATACAATACATGCATGTCTGTTCAATCAAGTTCATATTTATATCAAAAACCAGCTTTTTACATTAGCAGGTGACTAGCATGTGACTAGCATACCCACCGAACACTTCCGGTGAATTTACTAAATTACTCACGATAAACTTTCACAAAAAACATACAAATTATTTTAAGAATTATAGATACAGAACTCCTCTATGCACTCGATATGTCCGATTTTAAAATAGCTTTTAAAGCACATTTTGCAATATTGTAAGTAGATAGCCCGGCATCACAGGGCTAGCTATTTAGACACCCAGCAAGTTGAGCACTCACCAAAGTCAGATTTACTATAAGAAAAAATTTATTACCTTTACTGTCTTCATCAGAATGCACTCCCAGGACTTCTACTTCAGTAACAAATGTTGGTTTGGTCCCAAATAATCCATTGTTATATCCAAATAGCGGCGTTTTGTTAGTGCGTTCAAGACACTATCCGAAAGCGTAAATAAGGGTTACGAGCACGACGCATTTCGTAACAAGAAATTTCTAAATATTCCATTACCGTACTTCGAAGCATGTCAACCGCTGTTTAAAATCAATTTTTATGCCATTTTTCTCGTAAAAAAGCAATAATATTCCGACCGGGAAATCGTTTTTTATTACAAAGAGAGTGAAAGTAAAAGCATGCTATCCCCTCATGCACGAGCCTCAGTCTGATGGCCCTCTGATAGACCACTTGCCAAACGCGCTAGTGTGTTTCAGCCTGGGCTTTGAATTACGTCATTCAGCTTTTTCCCGGGTTCTGAGAGCCTATGGGAGCCGTAGGAAGTGTCACGTCACCCTGTTTTTGTTAGAGATGATCAACGAGGGCAAGAAATTGTCAGACAGGCCACTTTCTGTAAGGAATCTTCTCAGGTTTTGGCCTGCCAAATGAGTTCTGTTATACTCACAGACACCATTCAAACAGTTTTAGAAACTTTAGGGTGTTTTCTATCCAAAGCCAATAATTATATGCATATTCTAGTTACTGGGCAGGAGTAGTAACCAGATTAAATCGGGTACGTTTTTTATCCGGCCGTGCAAATACTGCCCCCTAGCCCCAACAGGTTAACAGTCTGATGGTCTTGAGATAGAAGCTGTTTTTCAGTCTCTCGGTCCCAGCTTTGATGCACCTGTACTGACCTCGCCTTCTGGATGATTGCGGGGTGAACAGGCAGTGGCTCGGGTGGTTGTTGTCCTTGATGATCTTTTTGGCATTCCTGTGACATCAGGTGCTGTAGGAGTCCTGGAGGGCAGGTAGTTTGCCCCCGGTGATGCGTTGTGCAGACCGAACTACCCTCTGGAGAGCCTTGCGGTTGAGGGCAGTGCAGTTGCCGTACCAGGCGGGGATACAGCCCGACAGGATGCTCTCGATTGTGCATCTGTAAAAGTCTGTGAGGGTTTTAGGTGACAAGCCAAATTTCTTCAGTCTCCTGAGGTTGAAGAGGCGCTGTTGCGCAAGGGTGTGTGCTCGTTTTGTTGACGTTGAGTGAGAGGTTGTTTTCCTGACACCACACTGTGAGTGCCCTCACCTCCTCCCTGTAGGCAGTCTCGTCGTTGTTGGTAATCAAGCCCACTACTGTTGTGTCGTCTGCAAACTTGATGATTGAGTTGGAGGCATGCATGGCCACGCAGTCATGGGTGAACAGGGAGTACAGGAGGGGGCTGAGCACGCACCCTTGTGGGGCCCCAGTGTTGAGGATCAGTGAAGTGGAGATGTTGTTTCCTACCTTCACCACCTGGGGGCGGCCCGTCAGAAAGTTGAGGACCCAATAGCAGGGCGGGGATGAGACCTAGGGCCTCCAGCTTGATGATAAGCTTGGAGGGTACTATGTTGTTGAATGCTGAGATGTAGTCAATGAACAGCATTCTTACATAGGAATTCCTCTTGTCCAGTTCGGATAGGGCAGTGTGCAGTGGGATGGCGATTGCATTGTCTGTGGACCTGTTGGGGCGGTATACAAACTGAAGCGGGTCTAGGGTGGCAGGTAAGGTGGAGGTGATATGATCCTTGACTAGTCTCTCAAAGCACTTCATGACGACAGAAGTTAGTGCTACGGGGCGATAGTCATTTAGTTCAGTTATCTTTGCCTTCTTTGGTACAGGAACAATGGTGGATATCTTGAAGCATATGTGGACAGCAGACCGGGATAGGGAGCAATTGAATATGTCCGTAAACACACCAGCCAGCTGGTCTGCACATGCTCTGAGGACGCAGCCAGCAGCCTTGCGAGGGTTAACTACATCGGCCATGGAGAAGGAGAGAGGGGGTCCGCAGTCCTTGGTAGTGAGCCGCGTCGGTGGCACTGTATTATCCTCAAAGCGGGCTAAGAAGGTGTTTAGCTTGTCTGGAAGCAAGATGTCAGTGTCCATGACATGGCTGGTTTTCTTTTTGTACTCCGTACTTGCCTGTAGACCCTGCCACAGACGTGTTGTGTCTGGGCCGTGGAATTGCGACTCCATTTTGTCCCTATACCATCATTTTGCTTTTTTGATTGCCTAGCGTAGGGAATAACTACACTGTTCATATTCGGCCATATTCCCCGACCTCTTTCTATGGTTGAATGCGGTGGTTTGCCGTCTATCCATGGTTTCTGGTTGGGGTAGGTTTTAATAGAAACAGTGGGTACAACAGCTCCAATGCACTTCCTAATAACTCACTCACCGAGTCAGCATATAAATAGTTGTTATTGTCTAAGGCTTACCGGAACATTTTCCAGTCCACAAAATCACAACAATCTAAAGCGTGGATTCGATTGGTCAGACCAGCGTTGAATGGTTCTAGTCACGGGTACATCCTGTTTGAGTTTCTGCCTATAGGACGGTACGAACAAGATGGAATCGTGGTCGGATTTGCCGAAGGGAGGGTGGGGGAGGGCCTTGTACGCAACACAGAAGTTAGAGTAGCAGTGATCCATTGTTTTGCTCGAGCGGGTACTACAGTCAATGTGCTGGTTGAATTTAGGTAGCCTTGTTCTCAAATGAGCTTTGTTAAAATCCCCAGCTACAATAAATGCAGCCTCAGGATATATGGTTTCCAGTTTACAAAGAGTCCAGTGAAGTTTTTTCAGGGCCGTCGAGGTATCTGCTTGGGGAGGATATACAGGGCTGTGACTAATTGAAGGGAATTCTCTAGGGAGATAATGCGGTCAGTATTTGATTGTAAGGAATTCTAGGTCAGGTGAACAAAAGATCTTGAGTTTCTGTATGTTATTGTTACACCATGAGTCGTTAATCATGAGGCATACACCCCCGCCCTTCTTCTTACCAGAGATATGTTTGTTTCTGTCGGCGCGACGCATGAAGAACACGGTGGCTGTACCGACTCTGACAACATATCCCGAGTGAGCCATGTTTCCATGAAACAGAGAATGTTACAATCTCTGAAAGGCAACACGTGCCCTAATTTCGTCCACCTTGTTGTCTAGAGACTGGACATTGGCGACTAATATGCTCGGAAGCGGTGGGTGGTGTGCTCGCCTTCTAAGTCTGACTAGGAGGCCGCTCCGTTTGCCTCTCCTGCGGCGACAACGTTGTTTTGGGTCGGCCTCTGGGATTAGATCCAATGTCCAGGGTGGAGGTTGAACAAAGGATCTCCTCAGATGGGTTGGGGCAAAGAATGCTCCATTATGACATTTTCCAAGTCAATTGCCCAACCAAAACCATGTCATTGATAATACCATACACAGCATCTAAATGCAGGCACAGATCAAGGGATCGGCGACATATCTAATTAGTTTGGATTTATGTTTTAGCGCAATGTTCCAAATGCTTGTATTGCAAAAATCAAGGTTTTTATTTATTCTTTGTTTTTATGAGCATTCGGTCTTATGTCTCATCTGCTTTGCTCCTTCTATGCTGTGTGCACTGTGCACCTTCCCACTCGCACACAGACACCAAGCCCCCCCCCCCTGCCACCAAGCCCTTCCCCTGCCACTAAGTCCTTCCCATGCCACCTACAATAAAGACAGATAACTTCTTCCTATCTGACAACAAGCAGTTTGAACTCGCTATTTGCATTTGAGGTTTGGCCCAACTATAATAGACAAGAACTGAACCTTTCTAATGATACCCTTTTTATGTCTCAACTCCCAAATGTAGAACAGAGCAGACCCTACTAAGACGAGAGTGTCAATGAACATGCTTTGGAAAATTAATGCTCAGTTTATGGCGCATGCAGTATTGTGGTACTACTGTACATACCGCTAGCAGCCTTTTAGCCACAGACTATTATGTGCTAGCTGTCTAGTCTGTTTGTATTAATGTGCAATGAGCATTAAAATATGCATTTATATAAGGAATTGGTAACTCGTTCTCATTCTGAGAAATAAGCATCTTTTTATCCAGGTAGGACACTTGATTTCAACATCTAAACAAAATGAACAGGGTATATTGTTCAAACAGTTGGAGACGGACAGGAGGGTCTATTCATAAACGTTCGACTGTTCTTCCTTGTTAGCAAGCAATTTGATCCAAGTTGGTTAGACTTTAAATATACAGTCATGGCCAAAAGTTTTGAGAATGACACAATTATACATTTTCACAAAGTCTGCTCAGTTTGTATGATGACAATTTGCATATACTCCAGAATGTTATGAAGAGTGATCAGATGAATTGCAATTAATTGCAAAGTCCCTCTTTGCCAAGCAAATGAGCTGAATCCACAAAAAATATTTCTACTGCATTTCAGCCCTGCCACAAAAGGACCAGCTGACATCATGTCAGTGATTCTCTCGTTAATACAGTTGTGAGTGTTCACAAGGACAAGGCTGGAGATCACTCTGTCATGCTGATAGAGTTCGAATAACAGACTGGAAGCTTCAAAAGGAATTATTGTTCTTCCTCTGTCAAACATGGTTACCTGCAAGGAAACACGCGCCGTCATCATTGCTTTGCACAAAAAAGGGCTTCACAGGCAAGGATATTGCTGCCAGTAAGATTGCACCTAAATCAACCATTTATCGGATCATCAAGAACTTCAAGGAGAGCGGTTCAATTGTTGCACGCACAGTGAGGCTTTTGGAGGATGGCCTGGTGTCAAGAAGGGCAGCAAAGAAGACACTTCTCTCCAGGAAAAACATCAGGGACAGACTGATATTCTGCAAAAGGTACAGGGATTGGACTTCTGAGGACTGGGGTAGTCATTTTCTCTGATGAATCCCCTCCGATTGTTTGGGGCATCCAGAAAAAAGCTTGTCCGGAGAAGACAAGGTGAGCGCTACCATCAGTCCTGTGTCATGCCAACAGTAAAGCATCCTGAGACCATTCATGTGTGGGGTTGCTTCTCAGCCAAGGGAGTGGGCTCACTCACAATTTTGCCTATGAACACAGCCATGAATAGAGAATGGCACCAACACATTCTCTGAGAGCAACTTCTCCCAACAATCCAGGAACAGTTTGGTGATGTACAATGCCTTTTCCAGCATGATGGAGCACCTTGCCATAAGGCAAAAGTGATAATTAAGTGGCTCGGGGAAGAAAATATTGATATTTTGGGTCCATGGCCAGGAAACTCCCCAGACCTTAATCCCAATTGAGAATTTGTGGTCAATCCTCAAGAGGCGGGTGGACAAACAAAAACCCACAAATTCTGACAAACTCCAAGCATTGATTACGCAAGAATGGGCTGCCATAAGTCAGGATGTGGCCCAGAAGTTAATTGACAGCATGCCAGGGCGGATTGCAGAGGTCTTGAAAAAGGGTCAACACTGCAAATACTGACTCTTTGCGTCAACTTCATGTAATTGTCAATAAAAGTCTTTGACACTTATGAAATGCTTGTAATTATACTTCAGTATTCCATAGTAACATCTGACAAAAATATCTTGAGACACTGAAGCAGCAAACTTTGTGGAAATTAATATTTGTGTCATTCTCAAAACTTTTGGCCACGACTGTAGAGATCAGCTGGCTATTCACTAAAACGTGGACTTGTGCTTGAGTGATTGTTTATGAGACCTGTGTTCATTTTCTATAATACCTGCTACAAGAAGTTGGTCATTATTAGTGGATGTGCATGGTTCTGGTTAAATTTGTAAAAATATAGGCATTTTCATAGACAAACCCAGATCACTGATTATTGCAAAAGCTGGTTAAACTATTTTGTTAAAATAATTTTAAAAATGTGTGGGTCTTATGGTTGAAGGCTTATATTTAGCATAGGTGTAATTTTACAAGCAGTGAATTCATTATATTATTCCTGACTGTTTGAAATGCAGTGTATTTTACATTTAATTGTGCAACAAAGCTTATTTGTGGCCCGTTTCATGAAGCTATGTGTATGTTGCACATCATTTCTTCACAGAGAGGCATTTGAACATATCTTTTTTATCAAAATGCGTTTTTTTTTGCAGAAATGCCTTCTGGAACATGTGAACTTTCATGTGCTGTCACGCCCTGACCTGAGAGCCTTTTTATGTCTCTATTTAGGTTTGGTCAGGGTGTGATTTGGGTGGGCATTCTATGTCCTTTTTTCTATGCATTTCTTTGTTTTGGCCTGGTATGGCTCTCAATCAGGGACAGCTGTACATCGTTGTCGTTGATTGGGAGCCATACTTAGGCAGCCTGTTTTCCTTTGGGGTTTTGTGGGTAGTTGTTTCTGTTGTGTGGTTTGCACCTAACAGAACTGTTGGCGTTCGTTTGTTGCTTATGTTCAAGTGTTTTGTATTATTAAAATTCAATATGAACACTCACCACGCTGCATCTTGGTCCCCTCTTTCAGATGATCGTTACATGTGCCTAAATAAACGTGTATGCCATCTGTAAATACATATAGAATTCTTACAATTATAGCCATGGAAAAAGTCAGAAACCTTCCTGCTAACCATGATTGGCTGAAATAATGGATGGGCCGGGAGATGAGTTCCGATTGGTCTGCCATGTGGTCCCGTGTTGCTCAGTTGGTAGAGCATGGTGCTTGCAACGTCAAGGTTGTGGGTTCAATTCCCACGGAGGGTCAGTAGCAACAAAGTATGAAAATGTATGCACTCACTAATGTAAGTCACTCTGGATAAGAGCATCTGTTAAATGACAAAAAATCTAAAAATGTAACCTCCATCTGTCTATAAAGTGGGCTGCTCAGCATGTGTAGATAATCCTTGCTACCGCAGCTTTTTTGAAAGATATAACGTTAGCCATGGAGAACTGTTGCTACTGCTCTCGAAAACATTGCTGCCCTGAATTTAGAAGGCGCTATCAGATTAGTGGGAAAAAGTTGTGATGGGCTACTTTCTGCACACGGTCAGTGTAAACCGGAGTGACTTGACAATGCGGACCATACAAGATGTAGCTAGTTACAAACAAAAGAGTTAAAGGATTCTCGTCTGCCGTGAAGCATTCATCAATGAATACGAGTAAGAGTCTAGCTCCATTTTGCGTTCATCCATGTATACGGGTAAGAGTCTATAGCTCCGTTTTCAGTTATTATACGTTTCTAAATTTGTCCGAAAGTCATTTTCATTGCAAGTTAAAGTGTACTGTTAGCTAGCTAGCGAATGTTAGCTTGCTGGCTAACGTGACATGTATGATCTGTGTAATAATACTATTCATATCAGATAACCATTTGCATTGCTAGTTATAGCCTAATGTTAGCTAGCTAACATTGAACCTTCAGTAGTTAGTTAGCTTTAGCTAACAGTAAATTCAGCTATGACAATCAGTTTGTATTGCTAGTAGTATGGGTTGGGATTATGGTTAATTGTTTAGCTACAAGTATAAACAATAGACTTCACTTCGCCAGATGATCACATGACCCATCAAGTTAGCCAGGTGTGTCTGGGGGTGATGACGGCCATACTTCATGAACATGTGTAAATGTCTAGACAGTAGTGACCATCCACATACAGTGGGGAGAACAAGTATTTGATACACTGCCAATTTTGCAGGTTTTCCTACTTACAAAGCATGTAGAGGTCTGTCATTTTTATCATAGGTACACTTCAACTGTGAGAGACGGAATCTAAAACAAAAATCCAGAAAATCACATTGTATGATTTTTAAGTAATTAATTTGCATTTTATTGCATGACATAAGTATTTCATACATCAGAAAAGCAGAACTTAATATTTGGTACGGAAACCTTTGTTTGCAATTACAGAGATAATACGTTTCCTGTAGTTCTTGACCAGGTTTGCACACACTGCAGCAGGGATTTTGGCCCACTCCTCCATACAGACCTTCTCCAGATCCTTCAGGTTTCGGGGCTGTCGCTGGGCAATACGGACTTTCAGCTCCCTCCAAAGATTTTCCATTGGGTTCAGGTCTGGAGACTGACTAGGCCACTCCAGGACCTTGAGATGCTTCTTACGGAGCCACTCCTTAGTTGCCCTGGCTGTGTGTTTCGGGTCGTTGTCATGCTGGAAGACCCAGCCACGACCCATCTTCAATGCTCTTACTGAGGGAAGGAGGTTGTTGGCCAAGATCTCGCGATACATGGCCCCATCCATCCTCCCCTCAATACGGTGCAGTTGTCCTGTCCCCTTTGCAGAAAAGCATCCCCAAAGAATGATGTTTCCACCTCCATGCTTCACGGTTGGGATGGTGTTCTTGGGGTTGTACTCATCCTTCTTCCTCCAAACACGGCGAGTGGAGTTTAGACCAAAAACCTCTATTTTTGGCTCATCAGACAACATGACCTTCTCCCATTCCTCCTCTGGATCATCAAGATGGTCATTGGCAAACTTCAGACGGGCCTGGACATGCGCTGGCTTGAGCAGGGGGACCTTGCGTGCACTGCAGGATTTTAATCCATGACGGCGTAGTGTGTTACTAATGGTTTTCTTTGAGACTGTGGTCCCAGCTCTCTTCAGGTCATTGACCAGGTCCTGCCGTGTAGTTCTGGGCTGATCCCTCACCGTCCTCATGATCATTGATGCCCCACGAGGTGAGATCTTGCATGGAGCCCCAGACCGAGGGTGATTGACCATCATCTTGAACTTCTTCCATTTTTGAATAATTGCGCCAAGAGTTGTTGCCTTCTCACCAAGCTGCTTGCCTATTGTCCTGTAGCCCATCCCAGCCTTGTGCAGGTCTACAATTTTATCCCTGATGTCCTTACACAGCTCTCTGGTCTTGGCCATTGTGGAGAGGTTGGAGTCTGTTTGATTGAGTGTGTGGACAGGTGTCTTTTATACAGGTAACGAGTTCAAACAGGTGCAGTTAATACAGGTAATGAGTGGAGAACAGGAGGTCTGTGAGACCCGGAATTCTTACTGGTTGGTAGGTGATCAAATACTTATGTCATGCAATAAAATGCAAATGAATTACTTAAAAGTCATACAATGTGATTTTCTGGATTTTTGTTTTAGATTCCGTCTCTCACAGTTGAAGTGTACCTATGATAAAAATGACAGACCTCTACATGCTTTGTAAGTAGGAAAACCTGCAAAATCGGCAGTGTATCAAATACCTGTTCTCCCCACTGTAGCGAGATGTGGCTGGGGGGTAGTTATAGCATTTCTTTCACATGACCAATCAATTTAGACAAGTGTGTCTGGGTAAGCATCGTCTAATAATTAGAAAATATTTACACAATATTTTTATCTGGACACTTTCTGTTTTTGATATTGCTACTGTGCAAATATGCAAGTAACCATTTCACTGTACCATTTACATCATCTGTATCCTCTGCACGTGAGCCCTAGCCAAGAGATTGTTCTTTCAAGCTGCAGTGCCAATGTGATGGGTGGACTGAATATCATTATATTCAGATAATCTGAGCACTGGCCTCAGAGACATATTGGGCTAAGGTGGGAAGAGAGGAGAGGGTATGAAGACCTAACTAACTACAGTGGTGAGGTTTGGCACTGGGAGGGGGAGAGGTTTGGCACGGGGGAGGGGTAGAGGGAGAGGGTGAGGTTTGGTAGCGGGGAGGGGAGGGGTAGAGCGGGAAAGGGTGAGGTTTGGCAATAATTCATTTCCCTGCTCTGGCCTCACTCCCAGCTGAGCAGTATGGCCGCTGTCCCTGCTGACACAGCTCTCTGAAACTTACAGCGAGGGGGAAGAGTGACATTCAGCCACAGAACAATTGTCACAGAGTTCTCATTAGTGAAACATCAATTTAGTCCACTTATTCTAGTTCTCCAGTGTATGAAAAGCATTTATTGTGGCAGACGATCCTGTAAGAATGTACTATGGCACCTGCTACTGGCTGAACATGTAGGACAATTAATTTTGCTCTTAGGACAAAGACTTTCTAGAGATTCTAACTTTGAAAGCAACATTTTTCATTAATCCTATGTCAAATTGTGTGTGTGTGCGTGCGCAAAAGCCCATGCGCACACACACAATTTAAATTCAGGAGGCAGGCTTTGATGACCAGTACATTAGCTTTGCATTAGAAGTACCGACCATTAGGGTGAGATCATCCTCACAACCAATTTGCCATTGAAAATAGAGGCGCTATGCAATGGCCTAAGGAAAATCAATAAACCACATCAAACTCTATTAGCCCTAATGGTAATATATCTTCTGTATCTTCTGCCCCGGCCTGAAAGATGGATACCAGAGTCCCTTGCAACAGAACAGAGCATCTTTAAAGGTTGAAAACTAGACTGGACTCATTTGGAAAGCTCTTTGACAAGAGCTTTGTCCACTGTGACACCCAACACATTGTAATGACTTTTGGAAAAGCAGCATTGGAATTTGAGTAACTTATAGGCAACTGAGATGACATATTAAAATATTTCTCAGACAAAAAAAGCTCATGAACTCACAAGGGAGAGTGAATCTTGACAGAGGGATAATGCAAAAAAAAATTAGTCTTTGTGAACTTCCAAGTGCCCATTCACTGACAAAATGTCTCAAGGCTAATATAAAAGCTCAAAAAGTATTGGGACAGTTGTACTGTACTCCAGCACTTCGGATTTAAAATGTTATATTGACTATGAGGTTATAGTGCAGACTGTCAGCTTTATTTTCCGTGTATTTCCATCCATATCGGGAGAACCGTTTAGAAATTACAGCAATCTCTCCCCCCCCATCCCATTTTAGGGGCCAAAAGTATTGGGACAAATTCACTTATATATGTGTATCAAAGTAGTCAAAAGTTTAGTATTTGGTCCCATATTCCTAACACACAATTATTACATTGTGGGGCTCCTGAGTGGAGCAGCAGTTTAAGGCACTGCATCTCAGTGCTAGAGGTGTCACTACAGACCCTGGTTCGATTCCAGGCTGTATCACAACCAGCCGTGATTGGGAGTCCCATAGGGCGTCGCACAATTGGCCCAGCGTTGTCCGGGTTAGGGTCTGGCCGGGGTAGGCCGTCATTGTAAATAAGAATTTGTTCTTTACTGACTTGCCTAGTTAAATAAAGGTTAAATACAAAATAAAATATCATCACGCTTGTAACTCTACAATCTTGTTGGAATGATTTGCCGTTTGTTTTGGTTGCGTTTCAGATTATTATGTGCCCGATAGAAATGAATGGTAAATAATGTATTGTCATTTTGGAGTCACTTTTATTTTAAATAAGAATGAAATATTTTTCTAAACACTTCTTCATTAATGTGGATGCTACCATGAATACGGAGAGTCCTGAATGAATTGTGAAGCATGATAAGTGGGAAAGTTATTGGCGCACAATATCATACCCACAAGACATGCTAACCTCTCACCATTACAATAACAGGGGAGGTTAGCATTTTTTGGGGGGTATGATATTTATGCCTCTGTTCTCACTCATTATTCACAATTAATTCAGGATTATCTGTAATCATGGTAGCATCCACATTGTAACTCGTTTAAAAAACCAATACACATCCTAAATGCCATCTTGTCTTCTCTTATCTAACATGTTATGTTGCCTGACATCCAACATTTGGAGGGGGGGGGGGGGGAGGACACTACACACGTTCCTCAGGAACACTATCTAACCACTACAGAAATGTCACTGCAATGTTTTACACATGGTGACAAAGTGATTTCAACAGATATTGCATGCAGATAAAAGAGTGATGTTTGGACAATAAGATTAGCGCTTTTTCTTTAGGATCTTGGTCAAACCATTTTAGGTGTAATATGGCCATATTTTAAGCTTTAGGTCATTTCATTATCTTGACCTCTTCTAATGGATATTATATCAACCTTATGACAGCTTTATGTGGGCATAATGTCAGCTATTTTCTGGCAAACGGTAAATTCCAGTGAGCAGATGGGTTGAACTTTAAGCTCTGCGGGGTAGTGAAGGCCATGTCCAGCTGACACCGGGGCTGGGCGGCCTGATGTTTGATTAAGTGGCAGGTTGACCTTTAGGAGGCTCCAGGGGGCAACTGAGATACGACTTCACCTGAGTGCGCTGACAGCATACGAGCAGAACCTCTTACCATTATGGCCCATCTATCAATCCTCACTCGGGATCTTCTCTCTCGCTCAGTTGAGGATTCTAGGAAAATTAAATGTCAGAGTTTTTCGGATACATCTACATTAATACCTGAAGGGCGATGTTATTTGAAGGAGATGCTGCTATGTTGTCTGGGGCAAATGTGTGAGCGGTAGCCTCACTCTGTGTGTGCTCTTGTTACTTCACAGGGCTGTAGCAACCGACCACCAGCAGAGACGCTGTGCGCATGAGGACACATCAGTAGTCATTAAACATCTTTTGAGACATGCAGCTTAGAAATTATAATAATATAGCTGGTTGCCGATGAGCCCGAACCTGAAAAAAAACTTGATTTTAGAAAACAGTACATTGATTTAAACAGGAGTTGAGAACAATGCGGAGGAGGCAAGTCGCAGCGGAAACGAGGAAACAACCCTTAAATGAGGCAGAGCCATCAAGCTGCTTCACAACGAGTTTGAGGGACTCATCTTGATAAATCAATGTCAGATTTTTTTGTTTTCACTGAATCTCCATTTGGATATTTGGTAACAATTATGCTGGGAAAATATTAGCTAAATTGAGGTGAGTTTTCATGATCATCTTTATTCTAGTTTGCTCATATATTAGCTGATCAGTATATTTTGCAAGCATTTTATGTAACTTAACAAGTGGATTTTGCTCTTCACTCGTGTAGTAGCCGGTCCTACTCCCGACCAAAAGCCTGTGACTCTGATAATCAATCAATGTGATTTTGTTTCACTGAATCTGTCTGTATATTTGGTTAATTAATCTCTGGAGGTGGTAGCTCATTTATTCGTCTGCTCATTTAACACTGATCAGAAACAGTTAGCATAAGCATGTAGCCTAAATCTAGTATTAGCTCTTGACTCACGTATAGGCTATAGCATAGCCTTATATAATCTATCCACCATCGAGCTGTGAGAGCGGGTCCTGTTATCTGTTATTAACAAAAATAAATAAATATGTATATACACACACATTTATATCGCAACTTGCTCCCAGTCAGTGAAAAAAAGTGTTTAAGTATAGTAGCACTATTTGAATTGAAAAGAGTTTTCAAAGAAACCAGCATGAGTGTCCAAAGTGATGGGACTTGGTCATTAACTCTCCAATTAGCCTCCAACAGGGCCCTCTGAGTGTGGAATGTGACTCATCTGGAGAGATTGTGGATCATTTCTCCCTGTGAGGGACTAACTACACACATTCATCACTGCTAGTCTATTACCAAAAGCCCGTCTACCAGTTCCTGACTAACTTCCATATTAAATCCAACACAGAGTTGATACCTTAACCAGTGGCTATAATCAAATGGGCACCTTAACCTGTGGCTATAATCAATGGGAAGAAAAAAAATCTGGAGCAAGTCAATATGGTGAGTGTGTGTGTATGTTTTCACCTATCATACTGACAAATGATGTGACTTCATGTTTTGATTAATCGAATTTCGGGTAATTTCCATGCGATCCATATGGAGATTAAGAGCTAAACATTGCCAATGCCTGACGTTTCTTAACTGGATTCACAAAGCATCCTACACTGCATCTGTGTTAGTATATTAGAAGTCGTTTACTCGTTAATCTAAAATACATTTTAATTACTATTCACTACTACTGAATTATTATGCTATGAAGTATTCCTTTAAGACACTATATGTTTGTATTTCCTTTATTTTGGCAGTTACAATTTTTTAAGCTAATACTAGTGTCTGTGCTTATATATTAGCACCAATTCACTCGTTAATAAAACATTTAATAATATTCACTACCACTGTATTACTACTGTATGTTTTTCAATTATACAGGATTTGAAAAGAAATTTAACCAAACCCAGCTTTATATATATGTATGCATGTGTATTTTTTTTTACAAACTATAAACCAATTTGACTTCAGTAGCGTCATTCCAATATTGTGCAGCACCGTTCCAGAACCTACGTCTAAAACCTGTTCTGTACGGGGCCTAATTAATAGGGCTGTGTGCCTGCGCCTGAGTATGGGTATCTGCCAGGGAGCATCTGCCCAAACAGTGGGATCTGGAGATTGTAGCCTTGGACGCCACAGTCATCCATTAAGTCAGGCTCACTGAGCTCTGTGTCCACCTTGCACTGTGTGTGAAGGAGAAAAACTGCATATAGACAATACACACTAAAAGGCTATATCGAAGACTGTAGCATAGTCACGTCACTCATCACAGTGGAAAGATAGACAAAGCGACAGAGAGAAAGCAATGGCCTGGTCGAATGAAATTAATATCAGTGGAAGTCAGCCAAGCACCCTCCCCCCCCCAAAAAAAGAATTGTGCACATTACTTAACAATGTTATTTAAATTTGGCCTAACTGAATTATAAGGAAGGTGAACAGGTTGATTTAATGTAGAACAACGATAGTGTAATGATGAGTTTGTGTTATGCCTAATAATCAGCGTTGGCGCTCATGTTAATAATTTGACCGTCCCTTGCAGGTTGATACCATTATCTTTTATGTTTTACTTTGTAAAAAGAAGCTGGTATGGGACTTCTTTATTTATTTTAAATATATTACTTATTGTAAGGGAAACGAAAACATGCTACGTCTTGCAGTAGGCCTTTAGAATAATGCAAAACATATCAAAGTTGATGAGCAATGGGAAACAAACAATGCCAGTCAGCCTACACAGCCGGCCCATCAAAACAATACCAAAACTAATTTCACACAATAAAAGTTAGCCTAAAGACAAGAATAAATTGACAATAGTCTAATAACTGACAATATTATTAGTTGTCAAATTGTACATGAAGAGATGGGCGCAGCTTGTAATTGACAGATGCAAGGAAAGAAGATTCACTTTATCAAATCCTCCTTCAGAGTCACATGCAGGTAAAACATTTTGATTGATATACAGTAGCAGAAAGAGCATATTCTGCAGTTTCTATGACGCTTACCCTTATCAAATAACTCAGAATTCAAGGTGAGCACCTCTATTTCCAAATTTCACTTTTTTCATTAATAGCTACGCTGTCCAAGCTTTCAGCACATGACTACTCGCACTGCAGCATTGCTCTGGCTATTAAGCGAAGACTAGTAACATAATAAACTTCAAATTGTCCCACCCTGATCGTTTTCACCTGTCTTTGTGCTTGTCTCCAACTCCCACCAGGTGTCTCCCATCTCAACTCATTATCCCCTGTGTTTTTATACCTGTGTTCTTTGTCTGTTGCTAGTTCGTTTTATTCGTCAAGCCTACCAGCGTTTTTCCCCTTGCTCCTGTCTTTTCTAAAGTTCCTGTTTTCTAGTTACCAAACAATACTAAACATTCAGGAACAGGGCGCACGAGAGAGCGCATCAGCAATCACGTTATCAGTCCCTCGGACGTTCCGCACATCGAGATGGAAGGATTGTAAAAAATAAACACCATCTCATTATCCTCTGATTAGGACACATCATGGACCTCAAAAAGGTGAGAGGGTTATGGTCGGTGTAGACCACAATAGGTACTACTCCCGACCCGACATACACTTCGAAGTGTTGTAGCGCCCAAATGAGTGCTAGTGCTTCTTTTTCAATGACCGAATAGTTCAACTGATAATGGTTAAACTTTTTGGAAAATAAACTAACAGGCCTCTCAACCACAGACACATCTGCTTGCAGCAATACTGCACCTGCCCCTACATGACTAGCATCCACCTGCAAGGTAAATGACAAATTCACGCGAGGAGCAGCCAGCACCGGAGTTGAGGTAAGCAACCTCTTTGCATCTTCAAAAGCCTGTTGACAACGAGAAGACCATACGTTAACAGCCTTATCTTTCAGCATATCTGTCAAGAGAGCGACCACAGTTCCTTTTTAGTAGTTGGTGGTGGAAAAGCATCAATAGCTACCACTTTAGCCAGAACAAGACGCACTTCACCCCGCCCAACCACCTTTCCAATGTATGTAACAGTTGCCTGAGCAAACTCACATTTAGCCAGATTGATCGTGAGGCGACCCACAGCCAGATGTTCGAACAAGGCTTGAATACGGGACAGATGTTCCTCCCAAGTATCTGCATATATCACTTCATTGTCCAGATAAACAGCGCACCCGGCCAGACCGGCAACAACCCTGTTCATAAGTTGCTGAAGTGGCAGGTGCATTACGCAGGCCGAAACTCATAACCGAATACAGACCAGAGGGTGTAATAAAGGCAGAGATTTCACGTGCCCTACTCGCCAGTGGCACCTGCCAATAGCCCTTTAACAGGTCAAATTTGCTCACAAACTTAGCTGCGCCGACTTGATCAACGCAGTCCTCCATCCGAGGAAGAGGAAATGAATCTGGCTTAGTGACACTGTTTACCTTACGGTAGTCCATACAAAATCTGTTTGTTCCATCCCGTTTACTGACCAAGATACAGGGAGAAGCCCAACTGGAGAAAGAAGGCTCTGCTATCTTACTCTCCAGCATGTACCTGACCTCAGCATCCAGACAACGCAGTTTCTCTGAAGAAACTCTATAGAACCGCTGACGAATGGGGTCAGCATCTCCAATGTCAATATCATGTTCTATTAAGTTTGTACGTGTAGGTGTATTAGAAAACAAACCTGGAAATCTCAGAATCAGACCAACCATCTCTTTCCGCCCATCAACAGGTAGATGAGTGAGAAGGCTATATAAAACATCCAGTGTCTCTGAATTTTTCAATCTACCCTGCAGTATGCAATCGTCGGGACCAGGAACATCTTCCTCCTCATGCACAGACCTAGCATGACAAGAACCCAGGAAATAACGGTATCAGCCAAAAGAACAGGTTTACCGTCCTCTGTAGACTCCCACTGTTCAGTCTCAGAGGAACGTGCATAATAGGGTTTTAACAAATTTACATGACACAGTTGGTGTGCTTTTCTCCGTTCTGGAGTGGCAACTAGATAATTCTGCTCAGTGTACTGGCGCACCACTGTATATGGATCTTGAAACTTGGCTTGAAAAGGAGAACCAACAATTGGCAGCAGAGCAAGAACCTGGTCACCCAGACTAAAGTGACGAGGCTCAGTTCGGCGATCAAATATATCCTTCATCCTCTCCTGTGAAGATGATAGCTTCTCTTTAGCCATTTCACCAGCGGCGTACAAGCGTCGCCGGAAATCACACACATACGATAACAGGGACTGAGGAGGCTCGCGAGACTTCCAGTCATCCTGGAGAACAGATAAAAGTCCACGCACCCTGTCCAAACACAAAGTCATTTGGACTGAAACCCGTGCTCTCCTGTGAAACCTCCCTAGCGGCTAACAGTAACCAAGGCAACCCCTCCTAATCCATCTCAGTACAATAAGCTCTCAACAAAGACTTAAGTGTTTGATGGAAACGTTCCAGTGCTCCTTGACTTTGCGCGTGATAGGCGCTAAACAAACTGTGTTTAATATGGAGTTGTTGGGGAACCTGGCCAAACAGTTTAGAGGTGAAATTAGATTCTTGATCACTTTGAATGACCTTAGGGATTCCAAACAGTGAGAGAAATTGAGTCAAAGCTTTTAACACAGACGTAGTCGTGATAGACCGGAGAGGATAGGCAGCAGGAAACCTAGTGGTCTGACACATCACAGTGAACAGATAATTACTACCCTTTTTACAACGAGGCAGAGGACCAACACAGTCAATAATCAGATACTCAAAAGGTTGGCTGAGTACAGGAATAGGAAACAGTGGTACCGGCTTAATAGCTTGATTAGGTTTACCAGTTAATTGACAGGTGTGACAAGTTTTGATGAAATCAGAAACATCCCTTTTTAATCTAGGCCAAAAGAAATGTCTTAATATGCGATTGTAGGTTTTCCTCACACCCATATGTCCAGCAACGTCGTTGTGAGAAGTTGTCAACACCAACTCACAAAGCTTAACTGGTACAACAAACTGACTAATCGCCTCCCCCAGAAAACAACTACCATGAGACACCCACTTTCTCATCAGGACATCCTCTTGGAGAAAATAGCCATGGGCGACATCTCCCAACTGTTCCACAGGCACAATTTGGTCATGCAACTCTTCTAATGTGGGGTCAGTCCGTTGCGCATTGATTAGATCTGAGTGGGTAACAGATAACGGGATAACAGGGAAAGCAGTGATATACTTTGTGTTATTCTCATTAGTCAGCGCAGTGACCAGTTCGCCACAGCTCATAGAACGCGTTACTGCACACGCAGAGAACACCTCTGGGAAACTCTGTACACTCTCATCAGGAATCCCAACAAATGACGGCTTAGTGGAAACCACTAGAGATGGAAACACGATAGGCCACACATGCTCACCAGCCAAGATATTCCCAAGGATAACATCGATACCCTCAATAGGCAACGAAGGACACAACAACCTCACCTTTCACCAGTCCACAATCCAACATCAGTTTATGCAATGGAACTGACAGAGTGTTCAAACCTATTCCCCTAATTAGAACACTATTCCCCGAATCAGTCTCAGTAGAAAAGGGTAACACAGACTCCAACACAAACGATTCAGAGGCACCTGTGTCTCTCAAGATCTTCACTGGCACTAGGTCTTTACTTCCTAACATAGACACAAAACCCTCCGTAATGAAAGGTAAATAGTCTGGGTCAATATGGACTTTCACCTGCCCCTGGGCCTGAGACAATGTGTCATGAGTGAACTGATGTGGAACAGGCGCAGCTAACGCCGTAGGCTTAGATTTAACGTAAGCATACGTACTGAATTTACCCTTTGCTCTGAGAAACGGACATTCGTTTTTCCAATGACCTGAACCTTGACAGTACTGACACTCTTGACCAAAGTTAGCTTTACCACGGGAGTCAGGCTCAACCCTAGTTGAATGGAACTCTGCCCGTGAACCAAAGTATCTCGGTGAGCGAGGACCAAATCTCACCGAACGCCCCCACTCACTCCGAATACGGGGCTCTGCAAAGACACTTTTGTGAGTCAAAACATACTCGTCCGCCAAAACCGCAGCTTCAGCGACAGTCTTTACTTTTCGTTCGTTAATGTACGTGGCAATACGATCAGGGATTGTGTCCTTAAATTGCTCTAACATAATCAGATCACACAGCCCTTGGAAAGTCATAACTGCAGAGGCAGAACACCAGCGATTAAACTGTGAAGATAATTCTCGCACAACTCAACATGAGTGTCATGACGTTGCCCTCTTTGGGTACAGCGAGCAGTTACCCCCCCCCCCCTCCCTCTGCAACAGGCGTTTTTTATGCACCATCCCCCGACCTCTATACTTCTGACACAAGGCTGTGTGAAGGCAGCCATAAATTCCGAAGGAGAATGTCCTGCCTCATGGCCACAGTATGGAGAGAGAGGGGTTTCATAGAGAGACAATGGAATTCTTCCAACTCACAGGACGGGGGAACTGAATGACATTTATGTTCTGGAGAAGGTATAAAAGATCGGTGAAGAATCCAGCTACGAACTGGTCCGCTTGGTACAAACCCATAAGAGACAATATTGCCATATTACCATAATAATGTTTATATAATAGCCTCAGCTATGGGACTTACATCTAAATGGTTGTATCAAATGTATTAATAAGGATAAAGCTATTTGGAATATGTTGAGATGCTATGTACTGATGTTAATGTGAGAGAATTGTATTTCTGTTCAAAAGCTTAACTAAGTCATCGGCATGCCCCCAGGGACACAGACAGGACAAGGCGTCATGTGACAGCCTTTTCTATGTTCATAATATAAGCCCCCACCCAGAATGTATTTCTCAGACCAGGCCTCCACTCCATTACGAGTTGGCCAATAGGTTTGACCATGCATTCCTCTACTGAACTTTAACCATACCATGTGGTTAAACTTTTAGACTATCGATACCGACAGAATAATAACAAGTCTTTGATATTAATTACTAGTCTGCAGCTAGAAATTCGGTATCATTGAACGTGAAGACCGACGAAACATCCATTCTATAACGACATTAATGAATGTTGCTTTGAAAGATCCATTCTAACCAACAGAGAGAGAGAGAGAGAGGGAACTCTCCAACAGGACGAACCTTTCCAACAAAGATCACAACGACACACTGAGTGTAAATATATATATTGATTGCAATTGTTTCCGAATGAGTGAGCGTTCATGTGCAAAGGATTAGCATATCAATTGTTAATATTTATCAACTCTGTGTTGCCTTCTCCGCTGCCCCAACCCCCCTTGTTTGTTTAACAAGCCGCCATGCCAGTTTAGCCCACTAGGGCACATTCCCCTACCATTGCTTTGTAACGATACCTACTGTTTTGTATGCTTTCTGTGAATTACTTAGTTTAGTAAATAAATGATTTTAAGACAATTGATGTATGGATGACTTAGTGAAGACTGGGTTCGTGCAGATAACAACAATTTACGACATTTGGAATGAGACTGACGCGATATTAGACAGATATTATGATATCTGGAAAGTTATATTAGGAAAATTATAACTTTTGTAATCTGAATATTTTCCTTGGTGCCCCGACCTTCTAGTTAATTACAGTTACACGATTAATCAGTTAATCGCGTAATAATAATTACAGAGAGTTATTTGATAAAAATAAGTCTTCGGTTTTAACCTCTACGGGCCACGGGGGCAGTATTGAGAATTTTGAAAAAAATATGTGGCAATTTTTAACTGCCTCCTACACCAACTCAGAAGCTAGGATATGCATATTATTAACACATTCGGATAGAAAACACTCTGAATTTTCTAAAACAGTTTGAATGGTGTCTGTAAGTATAACAAAACTCATATTGCAGGCAAAAACCTGTGAAAAATAGATTAAAAAAAATGAGAATTTTGTGACTGTACTATTTAGTGTCATTGTTTTAAAGATACCACAGTGAGAAAGGATTCAGTTCGCAACTCCTACTGCTTCCACTAGATGTCAACGATCTTTAGAAAGTTGTTGGAAGCATCTGTGATGAATACAGACCGAATAAGAAAGCTTACAAGTTGACACGTCATCACTTCATTTTTTGCGCCTGCGCATGAATCTGAGAAGAGTGCCTTTGTCATTATCGTTTATTCTAGACACTTGATAGGTTGTGTGAAAATATTACTGATGTTTACTGATGTTTCACGTTAAAAATGGACCAAAAGATTAATGATGAACAACGTTTGACATGTTTAAACAAACGTAAATAGATTATTTACTAGGTTTTCTTTAGCTTTTTGACGTGACTTTACACTGCCCACCTCATTTTGTGGGAGCCTACTGAACGCTAACTATTTGGACATAAATTATGAACTTTGTCAAAAGAAACCACATTTGTTCTGGACCTGGGATCTCTGGCAGCGCCTTCTGATGGAGATAATCAAAGGTAAGGGGATATTTAGAATGTTATTATCGATATTAGATGATGCTAATGCTAACGGTATAGCTTAGCTTAGCTTAGCATATAGCTTATTGTTGTTAGCATAGTACCCAGTTTATGCAAAATGTGATTTCCCAGTAAAGTTATTTTGAGATCTGGCCATTCGGTAGCAATTACGAGATGATAATATATTATTCTTTGAATGACAATATTATAATTTACCAATGTTTTCGAATAGTAATTCCGTGATTTGTAATGCTGGATTCACTGGGTGCATTCGAGCCGAAAAAAATTCTGAATTTCACCGCGACTGTAAATGCTGTTTTTGGATATAAATATGAACTTGATGGAACTAAAAATGCATGTATTGTATAACATAATGTCCTATGAGTGTCATCTGATGCAGATTGTCAAAGGTAAGTGCATAATTCTAGCTAGTTTTCTGTCTGTTGATGCCCTTCTTTGAATTGGCTAAACATTACACGCAGCTATTGTCAATGTACTCTCCTCACATAACCTAACTTTATGCATTCTCCGTAATGCCTCTGAAAATCGGACAGCGTGGTTAGATTTAGGAGATATATCTTTCAAATGGAGGAAAATAGTTGATTATTTGATTTTTTGAAATGATTACTCTTGCAGTTTTGAATTCCCCGCCATGGTCACATGACAATGAATCCCAATACCGGGATAAGATCGGGATAAGATCCTCAACAGGTTAATGATGCCCAAAGACACTACACGAGTCTGTTTATCATCCCTTTTTAAAGTTCTAAATCGTTGGCGGTAAGCCTCAGGGACCAATTCGTAAATCTGTAACACAGCTGTTTTAACCTTATCATAACTGGCACTGTCGGGTACACTAAGAGCTGAATATGCTTCCTGCGTTTTACCAGTCAGCACACACTGCAACATTAAAGTGCGGTCAGAATCAGGCCAACTCCTAGCGTCAGCAACACGCTCAAACAACGAAAAGAATGTATCAGGGTCCTTTTCATTAAATTGAGGCAACAACCGTAAGTTCCCAACAATATCAAATGTGTCCGGTGCACAACCAAAAAGAGGAACGACCCCTAGGTAAATCTGGGTCACCTTCCCAGAACTCTCTCCCCTGAGATCTTTCCTTCCCTAACCAACTCTATCCGCTCTTGTTGCAGCTTGATTTTAGCACGCTCCATAGCTTGTTTAAATGCCAATTCCTTTTCATATTTTACACGATCATGCTCTAGCTGTAACAGAAGCAGTTATTTCTGCTGTTCAAAAAGAAGACTACTAGGACTAACCGATGGAATGGCCATTGTAACGTTACGGGGAGACGGCAAGTCCTTAGCAGAGGCTGCCCCAGTGGTAACTTCAAGAATACCACTCTCCATTAGATTTGGCCTTCAATATCAACCTAATAGAATTTTTCAGACGTTAATCACAAATTTCATCCTTGTAGTGTTCAGCGACCTTCAAGTATATAATTCTAACAGTTCCTCTGATGGAAAGCGAATTAACTCGTCTATACAAGACGCCATAGTCACAAGAAAATACCCTCCCCTCAAAAACAATTCTCCCTCTTCCCCTCTGCTGAGCACACCAGACCACAACCAGAGAAATGACAATCACACTGGGCACCACAGAAGAGAGATGAGATACGGAGCTTCCCCAAAACCTACAATAACTCAACCCTAGTCTTCGTGCGGATTTGCGGTGGGTATTTACGCACTGTAGCCCGCTGGCAAGGAAATAAACCCCCCAGCACACTGGCAGATTACCCCAAGCCACGGATGTGCCCCCGAGACAACTGCTCAGTCCACAGACACCAGACAAAAATAACAAACATTATCCATGCCCAACATATTCCAAAAATGAAACACGTCGCAAAGCCTATCAGGGGAAAAAGGCTATAGCTCCGGGTAGCAAGTTTCACTACCCTACCCAAATCTCCCACCGAGGTACACAGCCGATTGTACTCACCTCCTCAGACCGATGTCCCAACAGCGAGTAGAGCAAGAGTTTCCAGGCTGGGCAAGGGCCTGGTGTCACGAGGGTCGTCGAAGGGGACCAAGGCGCAGCGTGTAAAGTGCTCATATTTCCTTTATTAATGATAACACTTAACCCAAAATAACAAAAACGACAGCCAACAGTTCCGTAAGGTACACTGACACAACGGAAAACAACTACCCACAAAACCCAAAGGAAAAACAGGCTGCCTAAGTATGGCTTCCAATCAGAGACAACGAAAGACACCTGCCTCTGATTGGAAACCATACCCGGCCAAAACATAGAAAACAAAACATAGAAATAGAAATCTAGAAAAACCCCACATATAAACAGAAAACCCAAAACCACCTGGGCCCGGATGTGTCCTGGGACACACCTGGGCCCAGGTGTTTCCCATGTCGCTGACGACCCTCCCCACTCCGCCCACCCGCATCCTAATAAGGAAACAAGAACAAAGAGAGAATACGGCAGACAGAGTGGGAGGGTCGTCACACCTACCGACCAGGATTCAAGAACATGAAGCCGGATGCACTGTCACACTGCTATAGCCCCGTGGCTACACCCTAGGACCCCGAGACCACCCTTCCCAACTCGTGTCTGACGACGATACTCAGCTGGGGAAAAGGGAAGCAGGTCCGTGAGGCGCAGCATTTCCAGCTGAACCCCGGGGGGGCCCGCCGATAACCGGATGTTGGTGCCTGACCCTGTCCGCTCCTCGGTCCTGGAGTGGGCCCACTCCTTCAGACTTGCATGCCATTCGGGCTCCCGTCGCACCCTGGCCTTTGTGCGACAAAGCTTTTGGTGGCCTACCATGGTCCCGGACGTCTCCGCGTTCGTTGCCGCTTGCACGGTCTTTGTGCAGAACAAGACTCCCCGGCAAGCTCCAGCTGGTCTTCTTCAACCACTGTCGAATACGCCTACAACACCCTTCCTTGCTCTGCCACGGGTCTCTCACCCCCGCTCTTCCCTGAGCAAGAGGAAGAGGTCGGCATACCTTCGTCCCAGATGTTTGTCCGCCACTGTTGTCGTACCTGGAAGAGAGCCCGGTCGGCCCTTCTCAAGACCACCTGCAGGTATCAACGACAAGCAGACCGCCACCGGACCCTGGCTCCCCGGTATAGTCTCGGGCAGATGGTATGGCTGTCCACCCAGGATCTTCCCCTCCCGCAAACTTTCCCCCCGGTTGATTGACCCTTTCCCCATCTCCAAGGTCATTAGCCCCTCTGCTGTTCGTCTTCTGTTGCCCTGTACCGTCTGTATACATCCCACTTTTCATGTGTCTAATATCAAACCCATGTCTCACAGCCCTTTGTCTGCTGTTTCAAACCAAATGATTATTCTTCTGATAGAATGCACGTGTCCTTGGCTGGAAGTATCCAAAATTGGCTTTAGGCCTACGTTTTTCACTAGGACTTTGTAGAATTATACAAAACACATCCTTCACTATCTAAACAAATAACTATTGCTATATTTCTACATGGATATATTTCCACAAATATTTCTTCATGAAATTCATGGTTTACAATTGTTTATGCACCTTTTATCAAGCGCTGGTCCTGGTGTTAGCGGACCTTGCGGGTTGATATGCATCTGATGAGTATGCTAACGGAGACGTCCGGCAAGTTCCATAGCGGGTACTTATAGGCTCAAAGGTCATGCAGTTCTAGTGTTAGGTAGAAGTTGCATCTGACAATTATGGGTCGTGCTGATAAATAAAAAAAATAAACTGCTGAGAGTAGCAGTTTGATGAGAGGATCAGATGTGTATAGACACAGACACAAAGCAAGTCGGTGTTAGTCTTTACTGGTTTCCTTTGTATGTGCTCAGAATATGATCTCCCTTCCCTCACAGCCAGGTGAGTCTTCCCTGCTACATCTGTAGAACAACACTAAGCCATAAGAATGACAGATGCTATGGTATGCCATTTACAACAGCAGTGTACCAGTGATGTGACCGCGGGTTGGGTAGGTTGGCGTAAATAAATATTTATGAAAAGATTGGGTCAAGCAGATGTGTTTGGGTATTTCTTTATGTGGTGGAGAGGGGGGAGGGTACAAATCAGTGAGCGAATGCAACTCCCATAATTTGATTTTTCACAGCATGTATACTGCACTGATGTAAGTAAGGCCTTTAATCCATTGTGTGGGGGTTACTTACATTCCCCTCCATGGAAATTGCCTCACGTAGCCTGCTACTATTTACATATCAATCTGAGCATGCAATAAAACATCCTACTTCTTTGTAGTATAGCAGCAAGGCATCATTGGAGAGGTTTCTAAGTGGGCACATCTATTAGGCTTGACTCTGGTTAACACGCCGCATCCCTAACGAGGCAGACAAAAGAGGGGGACAGAAGATGTACGGCAGCCAAGACTCACCTTCAACCCAACCTCATTATGTGCATACAATTTGCCGTGCATTACAACATCTCTGCTGCCAACTGAGTGGAACTCAGCAACAACTGAAATGGGGGACATGCTTCGAGAGGATGGATATGACAAACACATTCGCAGTATTTGTATTTTTAAGGATCCTCATTAGTTCCTGCCAAGGCAGCAGCTACTCTTCCTGGGGTCCAGCAAAATTAAGGCAGTTATATACAGTTAAAAATGTACTGCATTAAGGTGACGGATTTAGACACACAGACACACTGGTCAGACAAACACACACCAGGGTTTCCATTATGAAAATGTGGCACCAGACATTTGACCGGCAGCATTTTTAATTTACCGGACATTTGAGAAATTTACCGTAACCTGATTAGGGTGTCCACCCACGGTGCGCAGAATGACAGAAATAAAATGTTGATTATGTTAATTAAGATGAACAGAATATGCAATGCGAGGATGCAATGACACGTGTCCGTACCGCGCCCTTTGAATATGTTAGAACTGTCCACATTTACTTTTCTTCAGCCAAAAAGATGAGCAACAAACAGCAAAATCACAAGCCTATACTCAGGCAGCTCACGAGTCAAGTTTGAGGAAGCAAATTTTGACCATAAAAATTCACCTTTATAATAAAGCATTCCATATACATCATTGCGTGTGTAGACTTATGTAAGATAGCCTACTATTCCTAATGTGATGAGTAGATTGGATAGTCATGATTTAGGCTAATAATTTAACTCAATCATTGTTAGCAAAAAAAGACCGTTCAATGCATGGCTGAGTGCGTATAGGCCTAGGCTATAGGCTATATCAGATATGTTTCTTCTTTCTTTGCACGGGAAAAACATTTCATGCAATTCTACTACACTTTATATGACTGGAGACATTAGCAGAATCTTTTTTAATACGACAAATTACAGGGTAGCCTACTCTGCTGACACTGACAAACAAAATCGATAAAAACGTCCATTTAATAGGCCTGCGAGAAGGGGAGACACAAATAGAATATGATGTCCATCTAAACTGGAGGAGGAAATGGTGGCACTGATCCAACAATGATAGAGTGAATATGTGCAGTGAGCACTCACTGGGGATATGGCCGATGCTCTCCGCTGGTGCAGTGGCGGAACTAGGGTTTTATACATGGGGTGGCCAAGGCTACTTCAGGGGGTCCATAGACCATGACAGAAAATTAACCCTAACCTGGCATCAAAGGAGCATGAATGAATCCTATGATTGCTGATTAGAGGTAGAAGTGATAATTCACTTAACCCGGATTGGCAGATAGTGTGGTCCAAAAGGGTTACTTCACTAGAATTCTTTAACATACTACGAATAGTCAGTGTCTCTACCTTTGAACTGCAGCTCAATTTCTCTCTCTCTCTCTCTCACACACACACACACACACACACACACACACACACACACACACACACACACACACACACACACACACACTGTACTCACATACTGGAGAGACTTGGGCCACTCTGTTTTAATGAATATATAATCTGGGTCTATAAGTGTTGAACATCCAAAATATTTTTGAAAATAAAGCTCAAGCACCAAGGAGATAAGATAGCATTTGTCTGTTACACAAATAGCATCATTTATTTACAAAAAAATGTATTTAAAAAAAACTGCAATTTGACATACCAGGTATCAAGCAGAAATGGACTTTAAAAATGATTTTGGTGCCCATCAATATTACAAACTTACAGTATCATATTTATGCTCATATATATTATGTTAACTAATAGAAAATAAAAGTTTTGGAATTGGCCTAATCAAGACCAAATTAAATCTGTGTGACATGATGCCCTTTGGATTTATCATTTTAGAATGTCAGTGTACTAGTTAGTATACAGTGCAGGTTTTAATCATGACCAGAGGGACCGCCTAAGTGCCAAATTATCCTAGGTATATTTAAAGCAGCATAATTCGGTTCTGGTGAGAACTGGCAAAATGTTTCACAAACTCATCCATGTTGTGGGAGCGTGCCCTCCTTGACTCAACACTGAGAATTCCGAGGTGACTTAACCTGTCATCAACCATTGTTGTCCTAAGGTGGGTTTTAAATCAGTTTTAAAGCTGAGAAGCTTCTCTCGCAAGAAGCACTGCTGACTGGTGTAACAACAGAAATTTTACAAAGTCGAAATAGCTCATGGAAGACCTCTTTATAATGTTCTAGAAACACAACAAAGTCAAGGAGAGTAGACGGTCTGTCCTTTCTGCTTTTCTCTCTCCTATCAAGAAGCTGCTTGGTTTGATGAACCTCATGTTTGAGGTCCTCTAAATCAAATCAAATTGTATTGGTCACATACACATGGTTAGCAGATGTTAATGCGAGTGTAACGAAATGCTTGTGCTTCTAGTTCCGACCATGCAGTAATATCTAACAAGTAATCTAACAATTTCACAACTACCTTTTACACACAAGTGTAAAGGAATGAATAAGAATGCGTACATATAAATATATGGATGAGCAATAGCCGAACGACATAGGCAAGATGCAGTAGATGGTATAGAGTACAGTATATACATATGAGATGAGAATTGTAGGGTATGTAAACACTATATAAAGTGGCATTGTTTAAAGTGACTAGTGATACATTATTATATCCAATTTTTAATTATTAAAGTGGCTCGAGATTTGAGTCAGTATGTTGGCAGCAGCCACTCAATGTTGGTGATGGCTGTTTAAAACCTCTTGAGCGTCTCGTCCCGCAAGCGGGATCAACATCCAGCGAAAAACTCCTAGCGACATTAGCATAACGAAATTTAATATTTTTTTTTTTTCAAATATAGGACTGTCTCATATCGTTTTATAGATACACCTCTCCTGAATCACAAATAACCAAAAAACAGCTAAATGCAGCACTAACCTTTTACAAACTTCATCAGATGACACACTTAGGACATCATGTTACACAATGCATGCATTCTTTTGTTCAATAAAGTTCATATTTATATATAAAAACAGCATTTTACATCGGCACCTGACGTTGACTAACTATTTTCCCTCAAATTTTCCCTCAAATGCATCCCGGGAAACAGTGCTATTTACTAAATTACTATTCGAAAACATTTTTAAAATGTAATATTGTCATTCTAAGATTTATAGATGAATATCTCTTGAAAGCACCTGTCATACCAGATTTAAAAATAACTTTACTGGGTAATCACACTTTGCGATAAAAGGGGATGCGATACTCAGAAAATTAGCTAGTAATTCCAGCTCGGCGCCATCTTGGAACAATCGCATATCACATCTAATCTTGTATACTATTGTCAATAATCCCTTACCTTTAGTTGTCTTCATCAGGAAGCACTTCCAGGAATTCCCAGGTCCACAACAAATGTATTTTCGGTCGAAAAAGTCCATCCTTTATGTTCCATTAGCTTGCTGTTGTTAGCGCGTCTGAAGGCTGTATCCAAATGCTCCGTCGGGCGCGGGACAGCGGTTTCGAAAAATAACTTTTTTCCCCCATTTAGGTTCGTTCAAACATGTCAAACGTTGTATAACATAAATCTTCAGGGCCTGTTTCAACAAGAGAGCCAATAAGATTCGAGGGGGACGATTGTATTGTGTTTCAAAACGTTTCGAAAGGAGGGGGTAGACAGGGCCGCCGACGTCACAATGGTGATGGCCCTCCTCCTGTGACCAATTTCCACAGCGTCTCATTCATTCAGTTTCGACAGTAGAAGGCTCAAAACACTTTGTAAAGACTGGGGACATCTAGTGGAAGCAATAGAAAGTGCTCAATGAACGATAGCTCACGGTGTGATTAATAGGCAAAGATGTGAAGTTGAGTCCACAATTCAGAATTCCACTTCCTGTTTCAATCGGTCTCGGGGTTTTGACTGCCATATGAGTTCTGTTATACTCACAGACACCATTCAAACAGTTTTAGAAACTTTAGGGTGTTTTCTATCCACAGGTATTAATTATATGCATATCCTAGCTTCTGAGTTTGATTAGTAGGCCGTTGAAAATGGGCACGAATTCTTTTCAAATGCGCTGTGGCGCCCCCTATCCTAGGGTAACGTCAAGAGGTTTTAACAGTCTGATGGCCTTGAGATAGAAGCTGTTTTTCAGTCTCTCGGTCCCAGCTTTGATGCACCTGTACGGACCTCACCTTCTGGATGATAGCGGGGTGAACAGGCAGTGGCTCGGGTGGTTGTTGTCCTTGATGATCTTTTTGGCCTTCCTGTGACATCGGGTGGTGTAGGTGTCCTGGAGGGCAGGTAGTTTGCCCCCGGTGATGCATTGTGCAGACCGCACTACCCTCTGGAGAGCCTTACGGTTGTGGGCGGAGCAGTTGCCGTACCAGGCGGTGATACAGCCCGACAGGATGCTCTTGATTGTGCATCTGTAAAAGTTTGTGTTTTTGGTGACAAGCTACATTTCTTCAGCCTCCTGAGGTTGAAGAGGCGCTGTTGCGCCTTCTTCACCATGCTGTCTGTGTGGGTGGACATTTCAGTTTGTCCGTGATGAGTACGCCGAGGAACTTCAAACTTTCCACCTTCTCCACTACTGTCCCGTCGATGTGGATAGGGGGGTGCTCCCTCTGCTGTTTCCTGAAGTCCACGATTATCTCCTTTGTTTTGTTGACATTGAGTGTGAGGTTATTTTCCTGACACCACACTCTGAGGGCCCTCACCTCCTCCCTGTAGGCCATCTCGTTGTTGTTGGTAATCAAGCCTACCACTGTAGTGTCGTCTGCTAACTTGATGATTGAGTTGGAGGCATGCATGGCCACGCAGTCATGGGTGAACAGGGAGTACAGGAGAGGGCTGAGAACGCATTCAGGGTCTCGAGCTTAATGACGAGTTTGGATGGTAGTATGGTGTTAAATGCTGAGCTGTAGTCGATGAACAGCATTCTTACATAGGTATTCCTCTTGTCCAGATGGGTTAGGGCAGTGTGCTGTGTGATTGTGATTGCGTCGTCTGTGGACCTATTGGGGTGGGTCTAGGGTGTCAGGTAGGGTGGAGGTGATATGATCCTTGACTAGTCTCTCAAAGCACTTCATGATGACGGAAGTGAGTGCTACGGGGCGATAGTCGTTTAGCTCAGTTACCTTAGCTTTCTTGGGAACAGGAACAATGGTGGCCATCTTGAAGCATGTGGGAACAGCAGACTGGTCTGCGCATGCTCTGAGGACGCGGCTAGGGATGCCGTCTGGGCCGGCAGCCTTGCGAGGGTTAACACGTTTAAATGTTTTACTCACGTTGGCTGCGGTGAAGGAGACCCCGCAGGTTTTGGTAGCGGGCTGTGTCGGTGGCACTGTATTGTCCCCAAAGTGAGCAAAGAAGTTGTTTGTCTGGAAGCAAGACATCGGGGTCCGCGACGGGGCTGGTTTTCTTTTTGTAGTCCGTGATAGACTGTAGACCCTGCCACATACCTACATACCACATCTACGTCTACAGTGGTGGTGTGGTATGTAATCTGACTCAAAGGTCTGAGCAAAGACAAACAGAGGCTCTTTGGGTTGAGAGACTGGACTCCTTGCACTATCTTGCAATTCTTCTTTGAAAAACATCTCTGCAGCTCAGCTGTGAGACTGTCAAGCACCTGATAAAAGATAGCTCTTTGGAAGCTCTCACCATCACTTTGGTCACTATTTTTCTGTCCTACAGCGCTCATCATCAATGAGTCGTGAAATCTTAAACTTGTTTTAGCTTGTCTTTTACACAGTGTTTGTACACTTATTTTGCAGTGCTCTGCAATCTCTTCAACCTCTTTCCATAGTGCCTGTAATGCGTCTGTAAGGGCACCTACTAGATCCACAGCCCTACTAGATCCATAGCAAGCTAGGTCAAGAGAGCTTGATTGGAGCATGTCAGAAAGACATTTGGCTTCACCAAGCACTTTACAAAAGGTAACCTAAAGCCCTATTAAATGTAAATCTATCTGAGAAAGAAAACCCCTTGCCTCCACTGATCGATCCCCATTATTTTCAAGTGTGATACCCTGTAGCACTCTCAGAACTGCTGGAAGCCTGTCCCTCAGATTACGGCATGCCATGTATCTGCATGCCCACCTTACATCCGTAAGTCTCTGTAGTTCCCTGGGCTGCTACTGTGCATACAGCCCTTTCTGAACTGCAAGCCACTTGAGATGAACGTATGAGCCAGATACAAAGTTATAAAGCTTCTGCAGGAGAGCAAAAAAAGTTAATTGCCTCAGGCACTGATTTTACAGCATCGACTAGAACCAAATTCAAACAATGTGCATTACAGTGCATATAAAATGCAAATCTTGCACTGTTTTTAATCCGTGCAGAAACACCAGAATGCTTTCTGCTCATGACGGATGCACCGTCATAGCTCTGCCCCACAAGATTATAGTAGTCCAGACCATGTTTTTTAAGGCAATCAATTAGCATTTTTGTGAGACCTGCTGCATCTAAGCTTTCAGCTGACAAAGTGTAAAAAGCTTTTGTGGATGGCCACACTGTAATAGTACCTCACAACTAAAGACATTTGTTATTTTTTCTTTAAATCTTTGGTTTCATCTGCAATTACACAAAAAAACTTCACTTTCTTTTACTTCTCTTATTATTTCACTTTGTACCTTCTCAGCGAAGCCCTCAAGAACTTTGTTCTGGATTTGGTGGCTTGTGTACTTACTTACCATTGCCACATGCATTCATCCTTTTCTCTATGAGAGGGTCATGCTTTGCTATTTTGTCTAAGATTGTCAAAAAATTACCCTTGTTCTGAGAGCCAGACTCTCGATGACCTCTGTGCCCGATAATTTGAGTGGCAGTTAATAGGAGCACATCTGCAATTGTTTTAATGTCAGTACAATTTTCCCCCACTTTCTTTTTCCGGTCCTCATTTATGGCGTCTAACATTGATGAGTTGCTGTCAATAGCCCTTTTATGCTGATTCCAAGCATACATAGCACTGATATGATGCTCTGCCTTCGAATGGAGCTTAAACTCAGAATCTTTAAACAGCGCCTTTTTCCAGTTACAAAAACCTGACTGATGTGAAAGCAGATTCAGGTGTATTGGGCAGAGAAATGCCTACAGGCAAAACAATAAGTCGAATCTTGACTTAAAGAATATTCAAGCTATGAATTGTCCTTATACCAGGAGGGTTGCTAGTTTGAATCTTAGGTGTGCCCTTAACCCCCCACAAAAGCTTGCCGGGCCTTCCCAAAACCTGTATATGTTTATGCATGTCTTTCAGAGGGGATGGGTTAAAAGCAGAAGTCAAATTTTGGTTGGGGCAATTGACCAATAAAGTGATCTTAATTCCTTAATGACAATGAACATGCTATACAGCATGAACAGATCTGGGACCAGGCTAGGATGATCCAACAATTGATGAGAAAACACAATTTCGCCAATGCCTTCTGAAGGTTATTAGGAAAATGCCAGAAAGCCATGCAGCCACCAATAAACATCCCGTTACCTGATTAGTCTAAGAGGTTTCTACAAAGCCGAGCGCAGTAGCTACAATAATGGAGTTTCTTTGGAATTGATTAAGTAATTACAGTGAGGGAAAAAAGTATTTGATCCGCTGCTGATTTTGTACATTTGCCCACTGACAAAGAAATGATCAGTCTATAATTTTAATGGTAGGTTTATTTGAACAGTGAGAGACAGAATAACAACAAAATAATCCAGAAAAACGCATGTCAAAAATTTTATAAATTTATTTGCATTTTAATGAGGGAAATAAGTATTTGACCCCCTCTCAATCAGAAAGATTTCTGGCTCCCAGGTGTCTTCTATACAGGCAATGAGCTGAGATTAGGAGCACACTCTTAAAGGGAGTGCTCCTAATCTCAATGTATTACCTGTATAAAAGACACCTGTCCACAGAAGCAATCAATCAATCAGATTCCAAACTCTCCAACATGGCCAAGACCAAAGAGCTCTCCAAGGATGTCAGGGACAAGATTGTAGACCTACACAAGGCTGGAATGGGCTACAAGACCATCGCCAAGCAGCTTGGTGAGAAGGTGACAACAGTTGGTGCGATTATTCGCAAATGGAAGAAACACAAAAGAACTGTCAATCTCCCTCGGCCTGGGGCTCCATGCAAGATCTCACCACGCGGAGTTGCAATGATCATGAGAACGGTGAGGAATCAGCCCAAAACTACACGGGAGGATCTTGTCAATGATCTCAAGGCAGCTGGGACCATAGTCACCAAGAAAACAATTGGTAACACACTACGCCGTGAAGGACTGAAATCCTGCAGCGCCGCAAGGTCCCCCTGCTCAAGAATACATATACATGCCCGTCTGAAGTTTGCCAATGAACATCTGAATGATTCAGAGGACAACTGGGTGAAAGTGTTGTGGTCAGATAAGACCAAAATGGAGCTCTTTGGCATCAACTCAACTCGCCGTGTTTGGAGGAGGAGGAATGCTGCCTATGACCTCAAGAACACCATCTCCACCGTCAAACATGGAGGTGGAAACATTATGCTTTGGGGGTGCTTTTCTGCTAAGGGGACAGGACAACTTCACCGCATCAAAGGGCCGATGGACGGGGCCATGTACCGTCAAATCTTGGGTGAGAACCTCCTTCCCTCAGCCAGGGCATTGAAAATGAGTCGTGGATGTGTATTCCAGCATGACAATGACCCAAAACACACGGCCAAGGCAACAAAGTAGTGGCTCAAGAAGAAGCACATTAAGGTCCTGGAGTGGCCTAGCCAGTCTCCAGACCTTAATCCCATAGAAAATCTGTGGAGGGAGCTGAAGGTTCGAGTTGGTAAACGTCAGCCTCGAAACCTTAATGACTTGGAGAAGATCTGCAAAGAGGAGTGGGACAAAATCCCTCCTGAGATGTGTGCAAACCTGGTGGCCAACTACAAGAAACGTCTGACCTCTGATTGCCAACAAGGGTTTTGCCACCAAGTACTAAGTCATGTTGTCACAGTATCCACAGAAGGTGGCGCCCCTCCTCGGTCGGGCGGTGCTCGGCGGCCGTCGTCGCCGGCCTACTAGCTGCCACCGATCCATGTTTCTGTGTCTTTTGGTTTTGTCTGTCTGATCCGCACATGTTCCTTGTCTGTCATTAGTGGGGGGGTATTTAGTGTGTCTTCAGTTCAGGATATCGTGCGGGATTGTTTTATGTCTATTCAGGACAGACGTTAGTAGGCGCTGCTCCCTATTCTAGTTTAGCCGAGCTGCGCCCCGTGCCTCATTTGTTTTGGGAACGTGTTCCCTCTTTGAGTATTGTGTGAGCCCTGTGCCTTTTGGCTTCTTGTTGTTTTCGGGATGTTATTAAACGCTATTGCATTACCGGACCTCTGTCTCCTGCAATTGACTCTCCCTCTCTACTGCTCCTGGTAAATCGTGACACATGTTTTGCAAAGGGGTCAAATACTTATTTCCCTCATTAAAATGCAAATCATTTTATAACATTTTTGACATGCGTTTTTCTGGATTTTTTTGTTGTTATTCTGTCTCTCACTGTTCAAATAAACCTACCATTAAAATTATAGACTGATCATTTCTTTGTCAGTGGGCAAATGTACAAAATCAGCAGCGGATCAAATACTTTTTTCCCTCACTGTATTTTTTACATTGTTGTTACTTTCTCTGCTTTGTGGAACAAAGTAGCGATCTGAGAGCATCCACTGGACATGTCATGTGTTGCTAACTGGAACAATGTGGCTAATTTGCTGATAATGTAAATGACAATGCTCTAAAGATAATTTGTCAGCATTTTGTCCAAGTTCATTTCAGTGAGCAAAGCTTTGATGAAATATTTTTTGTAAACTTTTCTCCTATTGTTGAATTGAACGTCAAAAGTATTTGAACATTCTCAAACTTGTTACCAGACCATTTCTTTCAGTCAACATCTCACATTGAACCTCTCTCTAAGTGTCTTTCTCTCTTGCTGAGTGGGTCACTCTTTCTCAGTGTGTCTCTCAGTCGCTATATGTCTCTGAGTATCTATTTTTCAGGGTTGTGTCCGCAAGGTTCAGACATTTGGTGTATGTGCTTGGCTGAGGAGCCAATGGTGCGAAGCTACCATCTGTGGGATTATGACTGAACGCCTCTAAGTCAGAATCCCCCCTAAACGTAATGATACCGTTTTCAGGGTTTCTTTCAGTCATTTCTTTCAGACCATTTGTGTGTGTGTCTCAATGAGTCTCCCTCTCTGATGGTCTGTCTCCGTCTCCCCCTCTGAGTCTCAGTGTGTGTCTCACTCTTATGAGTCTCTCATTCATAAACTCCATCTTTCAACCCATCTCGTCTGTAAAGTCAAACACACATTACTTGTTAGTGGGCGCCGAGTCAACCTGACCTGACGAAGATCCACAGTTGGAACAAAACACTGGTCTAGTTTAATAAAAGGTATTATATGTTGGCGGAGCAATCATCAGTGTGGACCGGGACCTACTTCATTACTCCAAGTCAGGCAGTTACTTAAGAGCCCATGATCCCATGGTTACGCTGAACCACTCCAGACAATGCCCGTCTCCTACAGCTTGCTCATTCCGTTCACACATAGGCCAGGCTATGAAACACAATAATTACACTTAATGGTATGAGTAGGCCTAAGTGTTGGAGGCCAGATTGTGATGGCTGAGTCCTAATGAGTGCTGCTAAAGGAAATCATCATTAATGCTGAGCACAAAGAAAGACAATCTTCTCTGGAAAAGTGAGGGGGGCTGTTGCCAAAGAAACCACTTCTCCCCTTATTTTAATAATGTAATCCTCCTCTGCTAATTGTGGGTTATGCTGATAGCTTTGGATTAAACCCAAACTGCTGTGACTGTGAGTAACCATGTGATGAGGATCGTATCTGCACACTGCACTCACACGCAGAGGCACAGACACAAGAGCATGTGCACGTATGCGCATGCACACATGGCATGCACGCAGACAAACACACACGTCAATGTGTAGATATTTTCTTTGTATTTTCTCAGAATACAGCATCCCTCCTTTTTCTCTTACCCGTTTTGGCATTGTTCCATGTAGACTTGCCATCAATCTACAGTATGTCCATATCCCTCCCTCCTCGGCATCCCTTAAACAGACTGCCAAATGATCCTCTAATTACACATCTCCCCATTTGTTATGTGACCGCTGGTCCTCCAGAGACCACCTCAACATAATTTCCTTGAACCCACTGTTAGCCAAGGTTGTAAATGTGTCTCGTCCACAATGAGAAACAGACTCTGGGCCAACAGTACATCTGCCTGCTGCTCGTCATAACCATGCATTCACCAACCTTATTGGCTGTTTCTCCTCTTATATTTGTGACATTCTAAAAGCTGAAATATGCTTGCAGTGTTTCTCCTACTCTTGCCTAGGTGGGTATGACCTTCCTGGTGTACACTCACCTACAGCTTTGGCTTCCATTGGTTTGCAAATCTTAATATCAACAAACCCAGAGAATCGCTGCTGCATCGCATTTAAACACCACCTGTAACTGTCTAGGAAAAACACTGGTTTCCATAGCAAAGCTCTCCTATTATTTGAACAATTAACTCAATCTATGGCTATTCCCACAGTCCCTATCATGAGCTGAAAACATGGAGACAGGAAGAGCCGCAAAAAGGCACCATGAAATATTAATCTATTGTAAACTCATTATGTTGCTGGGAGCACCCGCACAGTCTTGCCTGGCTAAGTGGTGATTGATTGCTTTGGACTGGGGAGAGTGTGCAACAGCCAGAAACGCTACAGGTAGGGGGGGGGTGTGTGTGTGTGTGGAGGGGGGAGAAAATGCTCCTGCGTGTGTCTGAGGTTTCATGTGGGGCACCGTTTCCACAGCAGCAAAGAAGGAATCAAGTGTTTTCATTATCAACCACTCAAGTCAGTTTCTCAGCAGCAATTCCTTTGAGTAGATAAAAGAAGCAGATCAAGTCTGAAATGTACATATCTGGCACACTGAAAAGTTATATTCTGGCACAATACAGAAAAATACTGTATAGGTTAGTGCACAATACATTGATAATGAAGCAGATAAAAAAAACAATATTCATTCAGGCAGTTTTCAATAGACAGCTTCCATGCTTCCATTTTCAGGCAAAAATAAATAAATAAAATACCCAAATCTCACATTTATTCATTTGGATTATAAAAAAGGAACGGGGGAACATCCCTGGAGATACAAATCGACATATCTGACAAAACTTCAAAGAAAGTGTTTTAATTATGTAAACAGCTGAGGATTATCTTTAATTACAACGCTGCTGACAGACCAAGCCTCGTCTATCCAGAGTGACTGACTCACTCAGATATTCTTTAAGTCCTCTTGACAGAGTCAAATACACAGAGATCGGCATCTCACCTTAGTGCTAGGTAAACATGGCATTTCAGAGGAGAGAAGGTGTGCCACTTGAAAAGGAGGAGTTGCAATAAACCAGGGATCATCAACGAGATTCAGCCGCTGGCCTTTTTTTTCTTGAGTGGATGGTCCGGGGGGCCGGAACATAATGACAAATCATTTGCAGACTGCAGATTGACCACAAAAGCCCAAACAGATATAATATTTCAAACCTTGCTTACATTTGTATATGATCACGTGTCTCTCTATTGTGTGTGGGAATACTTGGGAACAGATTTCCAAAATTAAAATCACTTGAAGCTGATTTTCTGGAAGTCCAACAATTAAAAAATTATAATAAATAAAACATATATATATATATAATTATTTTTTATTTACATTTTTTTACATTTTACTACACTGAACAAAAATATAAACTCAACATGTAAAGTGTTGGTCTCATGTTTCATGAGCTGAAATATAGGATCCCAGAAATGTTCCATACCAACAAAATGCTTATTTAGCTCAAATGTTGGCCTCAAATTTGTTTACATCCCTGTTAGTATTTCTCCTATTACACAGATGCACCTTGTGCTGGGGAAAATAAAATGCCACTCTAAAATGTACAGTTGTCACACAGCACAATGCCACAAGTTGAGGGAGCATGCAATTGGCATGCTGACTGCAGGAATGTCCACCAGAGCTGTTGCCAGAGCCTGATCAACTCTATACAAAGGAGATGTGTCGCGCTACATGAGGCAAATGGTGGTCACATCATATACTGACTGGTTTTCTGATCCTCACCTCTACCTTTTTTTTAAGGTATCTGTGACCAACAGATGCATATCTGTATTCCAGTCATGTGAAATCCAATGAATTTATTTCAATTAACTGATTTTCTTACATGAACTGTAACTCAGTAAAATCTTTGAAATTGTTGCATGTTGCATTTATTTTTTTGTTTAGTATTAATTTACAGACTGCAAATTGACCACAAGAACCCCAAACAGATATAATATGACTAAAACAATCATTTCAAACTTTGCTTACATTTGTATAAAATCATGTCTCTCTATTATGCGTGGGAATACTTAGGAACAGATTTCCAAAATTAAAATCACTTGGTGTTTATTTCCTGGTGTTTTTACAGTATTTTATGTCCAACAATGACACTATAAAAAAAAAATGGGCGGGGGCAAATAAAACCACATGCGGGTCAAATTCGGCGGTTGAGGAAACCTGCAATAAAGTATCCTTGTGAAAATGAAACTCATCTCATAGGAATTGAGTGCCCAGAATTTGACAATGGATGGATAATCCCCAAAATACATTGAATGTACGGTACATAACAATTTCCTTTTCGCCTTTCAGACACAGTGGGAATCTTTTGGGGTCAAATGTTTATATTTTTAAAATACTGTAAACTGTCCTTATAAGATAAGGTTTCTGAACAATTTTAAACTAACTGATGTGCTGTCAAGCCATCAGCCAGCCTGTACGAATACGTGTTCATGTACAGTGGTGGCTCGCTCCAGTCTACACATGCATGGCCATTGACAGAAACATTGTATATGATGGATTCCAGTGTGCCTGATGAAACTCTGCGTTTGCACGGTAACAGCGTTGAGGAACGATGGCCCACTTAAAAGTTCACTATAAAATCGACCCCAATCAAATAAACAAACAGTCTAAATGCAGGCCGCCCACTTAAAAGGAGGGGCCACTGTTCCAATGCCTTTTATTGCTGGTGCCTAGCCACTGTGGTCGTGGTCCTAAGTGTTCTCCATCTGCCCTATTTCCTCATGTCCTTTCCTTCATCCACACTGAAAGAAGAGTTCATCAAGTCAGTTAGGCTACTTGTGTATTGCATTCACCTATCCAGTGTTTTCAGATCCTTTGCAGATGAAGGAAAGGAGTCAAGGGTAGTAAGGAAGCCACATCAGACTGTTGGGACACACCCGTAGCTCACCAGTGTTTTCAGATACTGTGCAGATGAAGGAAAATAGACAAGCATTGCCACTTCGGACTGTTGGGACATGCCCATAGCTCACCAGAAATGGCATGAGATCAATGATGAATGCATTAAGTGTGTAGCGTTAGTGGTTCTCCATCAGGATTCTCCTCATCAGCCCCAAAGGGACACAAGGAGCGTAATAAACCAAACGGTTATCTGTGGTGCCAAAAACAAAAATGAGGCCTTCTTTGGTATTTCAAATAGTGCATTTAGTTATAGGGTAGATTTCTAGGAAACGTTTGAGTTTAAATTGAATATCGGATTCTTTAGAACAAACTAAACAACCACGTCTTTCGCATGGGCTGAAGGAAGGAATCTGAACACATGCATCAGAACACAAGTGCACACACACAAAGTTTGAAGTCATTGCAGAGACAAGATGGCCCATCATTGTGAGTGCTCTCTCAGTTGTTTGTTCCAAATGACACTAAAAGAATAACTTCAACAGACGGGCCAGGGAGGGAGACAGAGCCACACATAGTTAGCGGTTGGTATTTATCCTCTTTAGAGAGATAACGCCGTGGATACAAATGCATTTCATTTCAGCCAACGGCAGCAAATCATTAGTGGTTCGACAACACTGCCCACTGTGCCCTTGAAGGCATGTTTGTGGTGGCAGAGAGCAAACAGCAGTAAACTGAGAAAAGTGCTGGAGGACGACCAACTTAGCTGGTTAAAAAGGGAAGCACGGCCACTGACTTCCACTCAGAGCCACTAGCCAAGGAGAGACATAGTTGGGGCCATATAGGGGGATGGTTAATGGGCTACCAGAATGACATGGTAGGTCCTCTGTAGTTCAGTTGATAGAGCATGGCACTTGTAACACCAGGATAGTGGGTTTGATTTCCAGGACCACCCATAAGTAAAAATGTATGCATGCATGACTAAGTGACTTTGGGTAAAATCGTCTGCTAAATCAGGGCTCTAGTTTACAATTCGACCATTTTACTTGCATATGTGGCTAAATATTTAGCTGTGCCATGCACGCTTGGGCACATATAATTTTTTTTGAAATAATCACCCAGATAATTGTTGCAATGATTACTTCTCTGTACCACAGCCGCTGAGTGTCAAAAAGAATACACTGAGCGCAGATTCATGACTGTCATGCTTGCACCATTGCCACAAAGTAAACGGTTTGTTACGTCAAATAGTTTTCATTGTGCTCCTACATTTCTTTTTGTGCTCATACATTTTTCAACTTAGGTGAAAATGTGGTCGCAGTAAAAAAGGTCAGCATAGAGCCCTGTGCTAAATGTTATACATTATCATTAATGTTATTATTATTATGGTTTGTTACTGTAGCTATCAGGGCAACACTTCAGAGTGCTAGGTATTATGAAGCATCAGCTAGCTGGTGCTCATTTGGGCACTGTGTATAGACCAGATTTACACAAAATAAACATTTTATAGTGTGTGGTCCTTGATTAGTTATTTCACTAGAGGCAGATAGATCCCCTGGTGAGCATCATGGTAGTTCAACATGCATGTGAGATGGTCAGCGATCATACTGTGCAGGTTTACCCTGTTATGACAGACTTGAACGCAGCATGATTCCCTATATATCACTATTTGTCCTCCCTAGAGTCCAGGCTTTTTCCCAGGAATAACAGATTCATGTGTCAGTGCAAAACAGTCAACCTGTCAATTGTAGTTTGAGGCCTAATGGCCTCAATTGAGGCCTAACGTCCCCCTATGGAATGTAGATTTTCCATCTGGCCACGACCTAGTTGAGGGACCCTCGAGGTCCAACAATTTTACAGGTAGATAAATCAATCAATCAATAGTGTCAATCAATATTTCAATCCACAGGTCAATATTGGAAAGGTGAGAGGCTGTCAATTGGCACAACTCAATAATGTTCAAGTTATTTTAAGTGAAGGATCGCAATGACTTCAATGTAGGCTGTTGGATTTCACAGAATACATTCAATCCATAGGGGATTTTGAGGGGTAAAGTGAAAAGGACAGGTTGTCAGGGAGGGGTAAAGTGAAAAGGACAGGTTGTCAGGGAGGGGTAAAGTGAAAAGGACAGGTTGTCAGGGAGGGGTAAAGTGAAAAGGACAGGTTGTCAGGGAAATCTTACTGTCGGCAGACCTGGAATTAAAGCTCAATCTGTCTACCATCACACTATTTATTGGAAACAGATCCAATAATAAAATAATACATGCTGACTACTGATGTTGCTTTGGTGGTGTACACTTTCCTCTACTCTTTTCAATGTTCCGATTTAATGGAAATGTAATCTCATCTTTCATAGTAAGAAAAGTATAATATGAATATTACTAGTGAATATATTCACATAACACACCAAGAGTTATCTGTTAGTTCCCAATTTACTTACTTAAATGTTATTTGGTAAGGTAAGAAATTAAGTCAAAACCTACACTAACTTTTATCCGTAGACTTTTAACTATACTGAGGGAAAACAAGACCCTTTTCAACTGCTGTGCATGATGGGATTTAGAGAATACAAGTGTACTACAGTGGAACCATGTTCTCAAAATGGAATCAACAGCTGTGTTCTTAATCACCTAGCAGTATTGAGTGTTTTGTAGAGCACAGCTGCAGGGCATGTTGAATATGAATAAAGCCACCATTTGCAAAGCCAGCTATATTATACCATAACACACAAGGTAGAATGATTTTGCTTAGCCCCATGATGAGACCTTTGAGTAATAATAATAACATAGTAATATGGCCCTAAAATATGCCATTTAGCAGATGCTTTTATCCAAATCACAGTAGTGCTTGCATCGATTTTCGTGTGGGTGGCTACAGCGACACCCACAACCCTAAAGTTGCAACGCCATGCTCTACCAACTGAGCAAGTGTCAGTCAGAAGTAGGGATCATATGGGTCTAGGCTAGGGTTTGCTTTGCAGACGGCATTGATTTGCATTTCATTAATACTTCTAAATACAACCGGACACACCTTTAAAGTGTTAACACCTGTGTAATGAGTATACTACAAGCATTTTTCAGTAAAGAGACTCCTCTCCAGCAGAATGAGAAATATCACCCTGTGAATCACAGGTGCAAGGTAGACTAGAAACCTCTACGGTTTTGAAGCCAAGCCCAAATCATCATAAAATCAAGACACCAGGTAGGGCTTTCACACAGGGGTCCCAGGGAACTTTCTGAATGAGTATTCAGTAAAGGGAGCCAGTGACTCCTGACACTTGGAGATTGGAAATCCAACCCAGCAGTTCCCCAGTCCCAACGAAATATCAGTAATATCCTGAGATTCATAGCTTTAGGAGAGGTTAAAATTTCATGAGCCCTTCCAAGAGCTAACAGTTCAAAAGGCCAGTTCGGCCCTCAAAGCTTAATAAGGACAACATAAGATAGAAACCTTATAATATAAAGGCTTATAATTGAACCCAGCATTAATATCAATCAGTGCCCTATGGAAAAAGACAACTAGAAAACTTTCATTCATTCACTAATAATGTGCTGTTTTCATGATAACACTAGGCTCCATACTCAGTGCTGCAGGCTATACAACTGCAAAGCACATGGTAGATGGGAGAGGAGGTATAATTTGAAAACATATCCCCTCCATGGGTGTGATCTATCATTAAATAATGTAATCTCATCAGCAGCCTGCCTACAACAGCAGGGTATAATCCAGTTTTAGAAAAAAAGTATTTGATTCTGTTTCCAATGCATTTACTATTCCGCACAATTATTCAAACGCTCAAAACGCACGTTGAAGCCAATACTTTAAAAAGACGGGATTGTTTACAAGCGAACACCTCGTTTAAATCTGACCTTTAAAAATCAACAAAGCACGTATTTCTTACCATTACGTTCCCTTGCATTTTGGCAGTCTCTATTAGGTTCTTTTCCTTCATTTTTTTCCGTAGAAAGGATCCCCTTTTCAGGATATTCTCTTCGTTAGACTAGTTTTGGACCGCTTCTTCCACGGTCTACGCCGGTTCTGTGAGACCCTGGGTTTGGCTTCTAGTTCACCAGTGGGTGGGCTTACTACGCATTGGTGAGGCACATGCGTTGATTTTTCTTAAATATCTTGTTGATTGATGGCTGAGTCAGTGCCTGTCTTTTACTACGAAGTAAAATATGTAGCCGTGAGTTGTACACAGAGGCTATCATATATAATCTCCATAATATGGGACACCACCATGTTCACTCCGGCTGCTCCGGGTCCTATTTGTTTGAACAGAACATAAGAATCCGCTCCCAGCCTCGCACAGCTACCCAGAGTTGACAGTCGGCGCGTGTTGTGCGTGCTGCCACCGGAATAAAGATAACATTCAATTTCCCATGGACTGCATGTTAATTTATGTTCGCTGAGGCTTTGACTCATAATATTTTTCATTTCAATACATTTCCTCAGCTTCATTTATAGCCTACAATTGGTATCTGTAAACACATGGAGACATTGCTGCAAAAATGTTCATATGAATCACAGAATCACTCTGGGGAAACACACATTTCCCCAGAGACAAAGGTAAACCTAATGAGAATACACCATTGGTCCCCTGTCACAATAAATTAGTTTATGATATTGACCAAAATGGAGCTCTTTGGCATCAACTCAACTCGCCGTGTTTGGAGGAGGAGGAATGCTGCCTATGACCTCAAGAACACCATCTCCACCGTCAAACATGGAGGTGGAAACATTATGCTTTGGGGGTGTTTTTCTGCTAAGGGGACAGGACAACTTCACCGCATCAAAGGGACGATGGACGGGGCCATGTACCGTCTAACCTTGGGTGAGAACCTCCATCCCTCAGCCAGGGCATTGAAAATGGGTCGTGGATGGGTATTCCAGCATGACAATGACCCAAAACACACGGCCAAGGCAACAAAGGAGTGGCTCAAGAAGAAGCACATTAAGGTCCTGGAGTGGCCTAGCCAGTCTCCAGACTTTAATCCCATAGAAAATCTGTGGAGGGAGCTGAAGGTTCGAGTTGCCAAATGTCAGCCTCGAAACCTTAATGACTTGGAGAAGATCTGCAAAGAGGAGTGGGACAAAATCCCTCCTGAGATACTTTTTTCCCCCACTGTATCAAGAAGCTGATTAAACAGCATGATCATTACACAGGTGCACCTTGTGCTGGGGACAATAAAAGGCCCCTCTAAAACGCGCAGTTTTGTCACACAACACAATGCCACAAGTTTTGAGGGCGCATGCAATTGGCATGCTGACTGCAGGGATGTCCACCAGAGCTGTTTTTTTATTTTATTTATTTATTTATTTATTTATTTCACCTTTATTTAACCAGGTAGGCAAGTTGAGAACAAGTTCTCATTTACAATTGCGACCTGGCCAAGATAAAGCAAAGCAGTTCGACAACATACAACAACACAGAGTTACACATGGAGTAAAACAACATACAGTCAATAATACAGTAGAATTTTATTTTTTATTTTTTTTTTAAATAAAAAAAAAATAAGACTATATACAATGTGAGCAAATGATGTGAGATAAGGGAGGTAAAGGCAAAAAAATGCCATGGTGGCAAAGTAAATAAATTATAGCAAGAAAAACACTGGAATGGTAGATTTGTAGTTTGAAGAAAGTTCAAAGTTCAAATCTAAATAATATGGTGCAAAGGAGCAAAATAAATAAAATAAATAAATAAATACAGTAGGGGAAGAGGTAGTAGTTTGGGCTAAATTATACATGTTGCCAAATAATTGAATGTTAATTTTTCTACGAAAAGCCGTGGTCTGCGTCGAATTAGAGAATTTGGCAGTATGTCCAACCGGCCTCACAACTGCAGACCACGTGATACCACGCCAACCAAGGACCTCCACATCCGGCTTCTTCACCTGCGGGATCGTCTGAGACCAGCCACCCTGAGGAGTATTTCTGTCTGTAATGAAGCTATTTTGTGAGGAAAAACTCAGTCTGGTTGTCTGGGCCTGGTTCCCAAGTGTGCCTGTGCCCTCCCAGGCCCACCCATGGCTGCGCCCCTGCCTAGTTATGTGAACCCCATAGATTAGGGCCTAATGAACTTAATTAATGGTTTTACTGAGTTACAGTTCATATAATGAACTCCTTATATGAACTGTAACTCAGTAAAATCGTTGAAATTTTTGCATGTTGCGTTTATATATATTTTTTTCAGTATACATTGGTGGTTAGGAGAACTAATGACAAAGATTAGGATCATTTTTGTAAAAGTTTAAGAGAACTAAAACGACAAAGGTTAGGAGAATTTATACACAGCAGGTTAGGTGAATTGGGTTAAGGTAAGAATAAGGGTTAGCTAAAATGCTACAGTTGTCCCAGACGCGACTCGAACATGCAACCTTTGGATTGCTAGATGGTCAAGGTATCCCCCCCCCCCCATCCTCCCCTTACCAACCTCCCTACTTTAGTTTCTGTCTAAAGTAACTAGACCATTAGTACATATCATACGTCTTGGAGGTGCTCAGAAATACGTATAGCATGTTTCGTATAGCTATGAGGCCAGGCTGACTGAAATAGCCATATGTCTTCTACATTCAATGTCACTGACCACACACATGTTAATTAGGATCTCTATTGGCTAATAAAGATGGGCTTGGGTAGCCTATTGGACTGAAGTTCAGAGACCCCATCAGTCAGAGGGACTCCCTTGGGCTACCACAAGCTTTTGCCACATTACATAGAAAGATGTAGCAATTGCACCATCCAATATTGCAGCATCCAAACAATACTGTGAATCTACAACGAATTTAAATAAGAACTAGACTTGACTTATGTTGAGGGTTAGCTTACAAGGGAAACTTACTTTACCCAACTCTCCAAAACCTACCACAGAAACTTAAAATCCAAATCATTTTTCTCATTATGGAGTCCAACCAATTTCAGAAACCTTCAAGTGGACATCCAACCAAAGGCTTAAGATCTGCCACATGGCCAATGGCTGTCAGCCTGCCATTTTTACTGATTCTTCCTCTGCCACGAGACGGTAGTCCCCTCTATCTGTGGCCAGCATTCACAAACCCATTTTGGTGCCTGTTGTTGCTTTCTCACAGGGAAAAACCACCTGCAATGAAGAACTGTGCCTCACAGAATGCAAAGTAAGTGGTCAACGCCTAGCTATCGACCAACGGGGAGCACCAACTGTTTGGAACTATAAAACGAGCTCCAAACTAACAAACTGCAAAAGCCTCAATCAGATTCAGCCCCCGGTAGTGGACAGTGACATACACTAAACTTCAGAATTCAGATTAGTTTATTAGGCTCCCCATTAGCTACTGCACATGCAGCAGCTACTCTTCCTGGGGTCCACATAAAACATACAAATACATTACAAAGTATAGCACAGTAATGGACTAGAACAATATAAGATATTACATTAAATTTAAATTAAGAAATACAAATTAAATAAGAGTTACGCTTTCGAAAACACCGACAGCGTCAATGCATTTTGGTACACCAGAATTACATTCATTTCCAATGAAACATTGCATTTGCATTGCAGAGGAAGTTGCAGTGCGTTCGGTGTGGTGCATACGTTGGATTTATCAAACGTATGCGTCAAACTGTACACATAGACGGCTTGACAGAAATGGTAGTAGAAGGTGCATACATATCCAGATGATGCTGCATACTATTTTGTGCAATGACGCTGTCGGTGTGTTTGAAGTGTTACAGTACCAGTCAAAAGTTTGGACACAGCTACTCATTCAAGGGTTTTTCTTTTTTTTACTATTTTCTACATTGTAGAATAATAGCGAAGACATCAAAACTATGAAATAACACATATGGAATAATGTATAAACCAAAAAAGTGTTAGACAAATCAAAATTTCTTTTATATTTGAGATTCCTTAAAGTAGCCACCCTTTGCCTTGAGAGCTTTGCACACTCTTGGCATTCTCTCAACCAGCTTCATGAGCTAGTCACCTGGAATGCATTTCAATTGTTAAAAGTTAATTTGTGGAATTTCTTTCCTTCTTAATGCCTTTGAGCCAATAATTGTGTTGTGACAAGGTAGGGTTGGTATACAGAAGGTAACCCTATTTGGTCAAATACAAAGTCCATATTATGGCAAGAACTGCTGAAATAAGCAAAGAGAAATTACAGTCCATCATTACTTTAAGACATGAAGATCAGTCAATCCGTAAAATGTCAAGAAATGTTAAAGTTTCTTCAAGTGCAGTCAGAAAAACCATCAAGCGCTATGATGAAATTGGCTCTCATGAGGACTGCCACAGGAAAGGAAGATGCAGAGTTACCTCTGGTGCAGAGGATAAATTCATTAGAGTTAACTGCACCTCAGATTGAAGTCCAAATAAATGCTTCACATAGTTCAAGTAACAGACACATCTCAACATCAACTGCTCAGAGGAGACTGCGTGAATCAGGCCTTCATGGTCGAATTGCTGCAAAGAAACCACTACTAAAGGACACCAATAAGAAGAAGAGACGCACCTGGGCCAAGAAACATGAGCAATGGACATTAGAGCGGTGGAAATCTGTCCTTTGGTCTGATGAGTCTAAATTTGAGATTTTTGGTTCCAACCGCCGTGTCTTTGTGAGAAGGAGTAGTTGAACAGATGATTTCCGCATGTGTGATTTATTTAGAATTCAAGTCACACTTAACCAGCATGGCTACCACAGCAATCTACAGCGATACACCATCCCATCTGGTTTGCGCTTAGTGGGACTATCATTTGTTTTTCAACAGGACAATGACCCAACACACCTCCAGGCTGTGTAAGAGCTATTTGACCAAGAAGGAGCGTGATGGTGCTGCATCAGATGACCTGGCCTCCACAATCACCCGACCTCAACCCAATTGAGATGGTTTGGGATGAGTTGGACCGCAGAGTGAAGGAAAAGCAGCCAACAAGTGCTCAGCATATGTGGGAACTCCTTCAAGACTGTTGGAAAAGCATTCCAGTTGAAGCTGGTTGAGTGAATGCCAAGACTGTGCAAAGCTGTCATCAATGGCAAAGGGTGGCTACTTTGAAGAATCTAAAATATATTTGGATTTGTTTAACACTTTTTTGGTTACTACATGAGTCCATTTGTGTAATTTCACAGTTTTGATGTCTCTAATATTATTCTACAATGTAGAAAATAGTAAAAATAAAGAAAAACCCTTGAATGAGTAGGTGTGTGCAAACTTTTGACTGGTACTGTATATATAGAACACTAAGAGAAAACAAAAATACTGTTTACACACTATTCATATATAGATATTCTTATATTCAGTACAGTTAAATTATATTTTTAGAAAGAGGCGCTGTGATACAATGTTTTTTTATCTGTTTTTTTAAGCGAAACTAGCTTTTTGCCTGAGTAACCTCTGGTGGCAGAGCATTCCATAATGACATGGCTCTATACATAACTGAGTGACTCATTAAATCTGTTTTTGGTTTGGGTACCATAAAGACACCCATAATAGCGTGTCTGGTGGGGTATGTATGTCTGTTTTAAGTGTATGCAAATATATTATACAAGTGGTTAGGAATTTTCAACACACAAATGTTTCTTAAAAAGACAGGAAGAGAAGTAGTCAATTTCTCCTCAACCATGAAAGTCTATCATGCATGTTGTTGATGTTAGTTCCCTGTGTGCAGTTAAGGGCAAGGCATGCTGCTTTGCTTTGCTTTGAGACAGCTGCAGCTTTTCTAGGTCTTCTTTGCTGCACCTGACCATAATACCGGACAGCAATCAAGATTAGACAATATCAAAGCATGAAAAACTAGTACAGTTGATCTTTGTGTCCAAAACGCAGAACATCTTTTTATAAAAATACATACCTCTCCCCATCTTCACAACAACTTTGTCAATATGACTTGACTATGATAACTGACCATCCAATGTTACTTACTGAGTTCAGCTTCTTTAACTTGTTCAAAGGTCACACCCTTTATGTACAACTCCAGTTGAAGTTTAAATCTAAGAGAATGCTAAACCAAACACAATGCTTTTTTCCCCCCAGCACCCCATGCCAGTGGACGCAAGATGGCGCCGACAGAGATGGTCGCCTCGCTTCAGGTCCTTAGGAAACTATGCAGTGATTTGTTTTTTTATGTATTATTTCTTACATTGTTAGCCCAGAAAATCTGAAGTGTTAATTCATACAGCCGGGAAGAACTATTGGATATAAAAGCGATGTCAACTTACCAACATTACGACCAGGAATACGTCTTTCCCGAAGCGGATCCTTTGTTCGGACCTCCACCCTGGATCTAATCCCAGAAGCCGACCCAAAACAACGCGGTCACCACAGGAGAGGCAGACAGAGCAGCCAACTGGTAAGACTTAAAATGCAAGCACACCATCCACCGCTTCCGAGCATATTACTCGCCAATGTCCAATCTCTAGATAACAAGGTGTATGAAATTAGGGCACGAGTTGCCTTCCAGAGAGACATCAGAGATTGTAACATTCTCTGTTTCATGGAAACATGGGTCACTCGGGATATGTTGTCAGAGTCGGTACAGCCATCCGGTTTCTTCATGCATCGCGCCGACAAAATAAAACATCTCTCTGGTAAGAAGAAGGGTGGGGATGTATGCCTTAACATACAGGAACTCAAGTCCTTTTGTTCACCTGACCTAGAATTCCTTACAATTAAATGCCGACTGGTATTATCTTCCAAGAGAATTCTCTATAATTATAGTCACTGCCGTGTAAATCCCCCCTCAAGCAGATACCTCGTCGGCCCTGAAAGAACTTCACTGGACTCTTTGTAAACTGGAAACCATACATCCTGAGGTTGCATTTATTGTAGCTGGGGATTTAAAAAAAGCTAAACTGAGAACAAGACTTCCTAAATTCTATCAGCATATCGAATGCGCGCCACGAGCTGGTTGCATTCTGAACGATTGCTTCTCTAACTTCTGCGATGCATACAAAGCCCTCCCCCGCCCTGCCTTCAGCAAATCTGACTATGACTCCATTTTGTTGCTCCCAGCCTATAGACAGAAACTAAAACAGGAAACGCCCGTGCTCAGGTCTATTCAACGCTGGTCTGACCAATCGGATTCCACGCTTCAAGATTGCTTTGATCACGTTGACTGGGATATGTTCCGGATAGCCTCAGACAACAACATATGACCGAATACAAACAGTGCAGCTATTACCGCTGCAAGGCAATCAAACAAGCAAAGCGTCACCATAGAGAAAAAGTAGAGTCGCAATTCAATGGCTCAAATACGAGACGTATGTGGCAGGGTCTACAGTCAATCACGGATGACAAAAAGAAAACCAGCCCCGTCGCGGACATCGACGTCCTGCTCCAAGACAAATTAAACAACTTCTTTGCTCGCTTTGAGGACAATATAGTGCCACTGACACAGCCCGCTACCAAGGTCTGTGGGCTCTCCTTCTCCGTGGCCAACGTGAGTAAAATATTTCAATGTGTTAACCCTCGCAAGGCTGCTGGCCCAGACGGCATCTCTAGCCGCATCCTCAGAGCATGCGCAGACCAGCTGGCTGGTGTGTTTACGGACATATTCAATCAATCCCTATCCCAGTCTGCTGTCCCCATATGCTTCAAGATGGCCACCATTGATCCTGTTACCAAGAAAGCTAAGGTAACTGAACTAAATTACTATCGCCCCGTTGCACTCACTTCTGTCATCATGACGTGCTTTGAGAGACTAGTCAAGGATCATATCACCTCCACCCTACCTGATACCCTAGTCCCACTCCAATTTGCTTGCCGCCCCAATAGGTCCACTGACGATGCAATCGCCCTCACATTGCACACTGCCCTATCCCATCTGGACAAGAGGAATACCTATGTAAGAATGCTGTTCATTGACTACAGCTCAGTATTTAACATCATAGTACCATCCAAACTTGTCCTTAAGCTCGAGACACCCCGTCCTGTGCAACTGGGTCCTGGACTTTGACGGGCCGCCCCCCAGGTGGTGAAAGTAGGAAACAACATCGCCACCCTGCTGATCCTCAACACTGGGGCCCCACAAGGGTGCGTTCTCAGCCCTCTCCTGTACTCCCTGTTCACCCATGACTGCGTGGCCATGCACGTTCCAGCTCAATCATCAAGTTTGCAGTGGTAGGTTTGACTACCAACAATGACGAGACTGCCTACAGGGAGGAGGTGAGGGCCCTCGGAGTGTGGTGTCAGGAAAATAACCTCTCACCCCTCCATCTACATCGATGGGACAGTAGTGGAGAAGGTGGAAAGTTTTAAGTTCCTGGGCGTACACATCATGGACAAATTGAAATGGTCCACCCACATAGACAGCGTGGTGAAGAAGGCGCAACAGTGCCTCTTCAACCTCAGGAGGCTGAAGAATTTTTGCTTGTCACCTAAAACACTCAAACTTTTACAGATGCACAATCGAGAGCATCCTGTCGGGCTGTATCACCGCCTGGTACGGCAACTGCACCACTCTCAACCTCAAGGCTCTCCAGAGGGTAGTGCGGTCTGCACAATGCATCACCGGGGACAAACTACCTGCCCTCCAGGACAGCCATCACTACCATAGAGATGTTGCTGCCAATATACAGACTGAAATCTCTGGCCACATTAATACATGGACTTAATAAAGGCATTACTAGTCACTTTAAATAACGCCACTTTAGTAATGTTTACATATCCTACATTACTCATCTCATATGTATATACTGTATTCTATAAAATCTACTGCATCTTGCCTATGCCGCACGGCCATCGCTCATCCATAAATGTATATGTACATTCTCTTATTCATCCCTTTACATTTGTGTGTATAAGGTAGTTGTTGTGAATTTGTTAGATTACTTGTTAGATATTACTACATTGTCAAAACTAGAAGCACAAGCATTGCGCTACACTCGCATTAACATCTGCTAACCATGTGCATGTGACCAATAACATTTGATTTGCTTTGACAGCGAAAGTCTTAGATACAGCCATCCCCACTGGGAGAACATAAATCCAGTAAGGCCTAACCAGGAAGAAAGAAACATAGAAGCCTGGGAGAATAAGTCTCCCTTGAATGGTTCGATAGCCTGTTTTCAGCCACATTTACTTAACCAAACAAACCTTTAGAACTCTAAATGATAGGGGGAAAATGCAACTAAACGGAAATAGACCTCTCCATGGTTTCTTTGAAGTCCCAGCCAAAGTGTAAACACCCCCCAGTGTTGACCATACTCATTTCCACGACAGCAAGTCGATGGATTCACCGTCTGAAGCTCACAGCAGCGTTTTACCTGCTGGGTAGAGAAAACACCATGTTTCATACAAATCAGACTTCAAACTCCCCTCCATTAATTACACAAGAGGGGTGCTGCTACCACAGCAACCTAATAAGAAGTCTGTCCAGGTCAGCCAAGCCATTAGTGCTAAGAAAACTCTTAGTAAATAGACAGATACTGTTGGAGACGGCACTGCCACTTTGCTGTATGAAAATCTTCAATGAACATCCATTGGGGCTCTAAAATAGTAATGTTGTTTTGTCACACTGTCAATAACAGAAGTGGGGCGGACTGTGGTGTTGTTTCCACTACTGCAGAGCAGACACCACCTTTAATGACAATGATGAATATTAAGCCATGCTTCAGGCGACTAAAAGTTTGTGGGATGCATGCTATATGTATTACTTTTACTTTGGGACACATTATGAACTGATCTCAACCCGAAAACCTGTAACTTTAAATCTGTGCCTTAATTGTGCAATAATGGGCTCATCTCATCCCCAAAGTTGAGTTTATTTCCACGTAAGGCACAGTTCTATCCTCATGCCACTGAGGTATGTGGCTACAGAAGAAATTTGTCACAACGATATTGTGGTGGCCTCCCATGTGTGTACGCATGCATGTGGTTTTGTATATGTGTGTGTTTTCAGTGACGCAAGAAGGTGTTGTTGACATAGATCCTGGTCACAAATCCAAGACACCAACCAAGTCTTTCTGATCGAGTCTCTGTCCGTGACTATGTGCAGTTGTGCAATTATGAAAAGGAGGTGCTGTGTTGATATGATAGCCCTGTACACATCCAGAATAACACCAAAGAGATGGCTGAACTGAGTGATGTTTAATCTACACCTTCAAAGAGTGTGATTGTATTTGTGTATGTCCTCTGTCTCTAGGTGTCCCTGTCCAAGCATGAGCACAGACAAACACTACGGCCATTTCAAGACAACATATGGAGGCAGACTCAGAAGAAACAAACACTATGGCCATTTCAAGACAACATATGGAGACAGACTCAGCAAATGAAAAGCCTTAAAGACTAAAGTGATTTTAAAGTACCAAAAGCCTGAATTGATCAGCCTAGATTCCCAGTGGAATTAGTAAAGTCAAGGTTCATTCTGGTGACAGCAATCATCCAGCACAATAAACTAAACTGGGACACGCAGAAGTGAAATCAATAGCTTCATTATTAACTGCATTACTCAAGCCAATAATATCACCCACTCGGTCTTTCTCCCTCTCTCTCCCCGACACACCTTAAAGGATATTGAACTAATTTCAAGATGCTGGAATTTATTAAAAGTGATTTACTGTTGTCTCTAAACAGAATCTAATTAACCTGCCAGTGGACCCCACCTGGCACGATTGGATTGTAGTGTTCTATCTTTTCAAAACATCTAATCCTGGACCATTTAACAGCTTTCTTTGAAGCAGATTTATTCATATAGCCTACAAATGCAAATATATTTAACTTAATATAGAGACTATCAGCAACATGGATTGACAACTTCTGTCTGTTACCATTCTCTAAAATAATACAGAGCGTACAACTCGCGACACTCAATAGGCTTTTACTGGTTACATCATACCTCCAACTGCAGCCCTGGCTGACCCACAACAAAACATAAGAGGGGAGATGTTATTGTTTTTCTCATTAGCAGCTCAATTAGATTTACGCAGGTTGATGTTTATTGTCATGAGTCTTGTCCTGGAAGCAGCACTGTACTATTTCCCCTGACATGCTGTCCACACAGCTCGTGTCTTGTGCGCAAGCATTGCAAAAGAAATTTACACATACATGTTAGAGGTAGACCGATTAATCGGAATGGCCGATTAATTAGGGCCGATTTCAAGTTTTCATAACAATCGGTAATCGGTATTTTTGGCCACCGATTTGCCGATATATATATATATATATATATATTTTTTTTTTTAATGTTTACACCTTTATTTAACTAGGCAAGTCAGATTAAGAACACATTCTTATTTTCAATGACGGCCTAGGAATGGGGGTTAACTGCCTTGTTCAGGGGGGATTCGGGGACTCGTTTTTGCAACCTTCCGGTTACTAGTCCAACGCTCTAACCACCTGCCTTACATTGCACTCCACGAGGAGCCTGCATGGCAGGCTGACTACCTGTTACGCGAGGGCAGCAAGAAGCCAAGGTAAGATGCTAGCTAGCATTAAACTTATCTTATAAAAAACGATCAATCTTAACATAATCACTAGTTAACTACACATGGTAGATGATATTAATAGTTTATCTAACGTGTCCTGCGTTGCATATAATCGATGAGGTGCCTGTTAATTTCTTATCGAATCACAGCCTATTTCGACAAACGGGTGATAATTTAACAAGCGCATTTGCAAAAAAAGCACTGTCGTTGCAACAATGTACCTAACCATAAATATCAATGCCTTTCTTTAAAATCAATACACAAGTATATATTTTTGAACCTGCATATTTAGTTAATATTGCCTGCTAACATGAATTTGTGTCACTTCTCTAGCGTTCCGTGCAAGCAGTCGGTATATACAGCAGTTTGGGCCGCCTGGCTCATTGCGGACTGTGTGAAGTCCATTTATTCCTAACAAAGGCCGTAATTAATTTGCCAGAATTGTACATAATTATGACATAACATTGAAGGTTGTGCAATGTAACAGGAATATTTAGACTTAGGGATGCCACCCATTAGATAAAATACGGAACGGTTCCGTATTTCACTGAAATAATAAACGTTTCATTTTCGAAATGATAGTTTCCGGATTCGACCATATTAATGACCAAAGGCTCGTATTTCTGTGTTTTATTATGTTATAATTAAGTGTATGATTTGATATTTGATAGAGCAGTCTGACTGAGCGATGGTAGGCAGCAGCAGGCTCGTAAGCATTCATTCAAACAGCACCTTCGTGCATTTTGCCAGCAGCTCTTCGCAATTCTTCAAGCATTGCGCTGTTTATGACTTCAAGCCTATCAACTCCCAAGATTAGGCTGGTGTAACCGATGTGAAATGGCTAGCTAGTTAGCGGGTGCGCGCTAATAGCGTTTCAAACGTAGCTCGCGCTGAGACTTGGAGTAGTTGTTCCCCTTGCTCTACATGGGCAACGCTGCTTCGAGGGTGGCTGTTGTCGATGTGTTCCTGGTTCGAGCCCAGGTAGGAGCGAGGAGAGGGACGGAAGCTATACTGTTACACTGGAAATACTAAAGTGCCTATAACAACATCCAATAGTCAAAGGTATATGAAATACAAATCGTATTGAGAGAAATAGTCCTATAATTCCTATAATAACTACAACCTAAAACTTCTTACCTGGGAATATTGAAGAACCACCAGCTTTCATATGTTCTCATGTTCTGAGCAAGGAACTTAAACGTTAGCTTTTTTACATGGCACATATTGCACTTTTACTTTCTTCTCCAACACTTTGTTTTTGCATTATTTAAACCAAATTGAACATGTTTCATTATTTATTTGAGGCTAAATTGATAGTATTTATGTATTATATTAAATTAAAATAAGTGTTCATTCAGTATTGTTGTAATTGTCATTATTACAAAGAAATAAAAAAATCTGCCGATTAATCGGTATCGGCTTTTTTTGGTCTCCCAATAATCGGTATCGGCGCTGAAAAATCATAATCGGTCGACCTCTAATACATGTTATTCAATCATTGCACACACACTGCTCGTGCGCGACAATGAGCATCTGTGTAGCTAGGCACTAAAATAGTACTTGGTTCGATTTGTGGCGCTCTACGCACTGCAAGTCCTGCCCCTCCCATCTCCTCATTGGTTTTTAGGAGCATATACCCACATGGGTGATTGAAAGATGAACTGAAGTCCACACTCCAGTCCAGTTGGTTATGGTAATGCACCTTAAAGTTGGTTGCCAACCACCATATAAAGTCCAAAGAAGAAGAAGCCTGAAGGAGAAGAGATTACTTGAAAACAAACTTTTACCCTTTTTATCTGTGGATTAATTGCCAGAGTAGAGGATCTTGTGCATTTCAGGTAAAATAGCAACCCAATGTTTATATACCAGAACAAATTATCTAGCTACAGCAAGCTAGCTAGCTAAATTGCCATAATTGTTTAATGCTTTTTGACCTGTCCCCAAATTGATATCGTTGGTTCAGAGTTTGTTTTGATATTTCAACCTGCGTGTCCTGATCGTGTCTGGTGGGGGGAGGGCAAAAATCAACATGCGCGCGTGCAGTCTGGTAAGCATGTTGGTCAGCAAAATTGTCTATATTGTAAAAATTCATGAAAACAAAAGTGAGCTTTTGGTTTAGGCATTAGGGTTAAGGTTAGGTATAAAATCAGATTTTATGACTTTGTATATGTTACAGAACAAGATTCATGATAAAAAAATGCTAAACTGCGAGATTTACCCCTTTAAGAAGCCCGGGGCCACAGAGTTGAAGAGGAGGGGAAAGTCATGTAGGAGTGGAATCTTGACAAGACACTACATCTGACCTTCCCATCCTGTCAGGGCAACAGATCACTATTATCCTAATGAATTTAGCAGCAGATAGCCTAAACGGTGCAGAGCAGTGTAAAACTTAATTCATCTAATGTTTGGACTCCAAATTGATGGTTAGATGAGGTCTGTCAGCATAGCAGTAGGCTACTACATAAGAGGATAAAGATCTAAGGATTGTGTTTTATAGCTTTATATATAAAAATGTGCTGCCATTCCACACTGAGTTTGTGATAAAAAATATTGCTTTTTCTCATTCACAGAAGTATATTGTGGTGGCCTCCTGAGTAGTGCAGTGGTCTAAGGCACAGCATCGCAGTGCTAGAAACGTCACTACAGACCTGGGTTCGATCCCAGGCTGTGTCGCAGCCGGCCGCGACCGGGGGACCCATGAGGTGGCGCACAATTGGCCCAGCGCTGTCTGAGTTAGGGGAGGGATTGGCCGGCCGGGATGTCTGTCAGAATAATTTGTATGTGTTAGGAAAATGACTTAACTCTTCCACTCTGAAATTATAGAATAGGGTGATATGTTTGAGAATCATGGGAAGATAAAATCAGGATATGGGGAGATCGGTTAGGATTGTAAAACTTTGAGGTTATATCCTTTAGTAGGGATGTAAACAGAGTGAAGTTGTAGAGTAGGTAATGGATTTTCATTGGAGGGTTTCAAACCAAGGGGGTCATAAAGGGGGAGGGGAGGTGAAAGCCTTGAAGAATGTGGCAACTTTTATGGTTCTTTGTGGTGAGTGGAAAAGTACTGGTTGTTTGAGAAGGGAGTGGTTTAAAGATAGGAATGTATGTGTGTATTATAAAAGGACTGAGTCCTAATTTTTGACTTTAGAACGTTCTCTGAATAAACTGTACAGACCTTTTGCAGAAAGCTGAGTCCTTGCCTAAATTTCCGTAACAATGTCCTTGTCCCATCGCGTTCTAGCGACTCCTTCCGGCGGGCAGGTCGCATGCATGCGGACTTCAGTCACCAGCTGGACGGTGTTTCCTCCGACACATTGGTGCGGCTGGCTTCCGGGTTGAGCAAGCAGTGTGTCAAGAAGCAGTGCGGCTAGGCAGGGTCGTGTTTCAGAGGATGCATGGCTCTCGACCTTCACCTTTCCCGACTCTGTATGGCAGTTGCAGCAATGGGACAAGAATGTAACTACCAATTGGGGAGAAAAAGGGGTAAAAATGTAATAACAAAAAGTATATTGTGGTTATTCTATTTGTTTTATTTGGCCAACTACTGACTGTAAAAATGTTGTTGTTTAAAGTATTTTTTTTTACCAACTTTTTGTTTTTCATGACTACAATGTCTGGTGATTCTGACCCATGGAGTTGCTGGACTAATGGCAAGTCAGTTTGTTTGGCTTGGCTAGGTAGTTAGCTTGCTAACTGGCTATGCGATGATTTGAAAGATGCATCAGCACCAGATTTTTTCCCCCTACCCTAATTGAAAGAACAATGTAGACAGAGGTGTGAGGGGTTGAGAGAGGGGACTGTTTCCTGACTACTGCCGAGGAGCGGTGGTCTTTCTGCCACTTATAGCTGCCACCAAAGCATCACCCAGGTGGGTGCTACACTTCAGTGGTGGACTGCCCAGCCTACCTACAGAGGATGAGAACACAAACAAGGTGTTTGATGAAAAGCTCCGGGCCTTTCTAAGAACTGACTGATGCTGCTTCCTCTGTGCAATCGAAGCTCCCAACGTTTAAGCTACTGCCCAACCTTTCGTAACTGACTGGCTGAACAACACCTTATCATCTGAAACTGTGGAAGACCACCGTACAAGACATTTGTTTTGCTTAATTTACAGCGTCTTTGAGATTCTCCTTGTAATGAAAATGACTATATAAAATACATATATTATTAAAGGGAGGTTACATTTTGCATTTGATTGTCAACAACACAAACAGGCTAAATTGAAAAATGTACTTTACACTACAGATTTAACAGAAGCCGTTCTCTGGCAGCAAAGTTATCGTAATTACTTTTCTCCTTAAGGACACCTTTTTGTCTCCTGAAGGATCTGTTGAGCACATCTAAATATTAATGGAACTGTTGCCATGAACAGCAGGCGTCTGTCAGCAGTCTGGATCAGATTCATCACTTTAACCTGCTCTGCTCAGTGAGTGTTGCTCTGCGAGAAGTGATGAGATTCTGGAGCACAGCAGCTGCTTCGCTTTTTCTCTCACACTTCAAGACTTAATGTGGATGTGTGCATGTATGTACAGTGCCAGTCAAAAGTATGGACACACCTACTCATTCAAGGGTTTCTTTATTTTTACTATTCTCTACATTGTAGAATAATAGTGAAGACATCAAAATGATGAAATAACACATGGAATCATGTAACAACCAAAAAATTGTTCAACAAATCAAAAGGAATTTTATATATGAGATCCTTCAAAGTAGCCACCCTTTGCCTCGATGACAGCTTTGCACACTCTTGGCATTCTCTCAACCAGCTTCATGAGCTAGTCACCTGGAATGCATTTCAATTGTTAAAAGTAAATTCATGGAATTTCTTTCCTTCTTAATGCGTTTGAGCCAATCGGTTGTGTTGTGACAATGAATTTTTATTTAATTTTACCAGGTAAGTTGACTGAGAACACATTCTCATTTACAGCAACAACCTGGGGAATAGTTTCAGGGGATGAAGGAGCCAATTGTAAGCTGGGGATGATTATGTGGCGGTGATGGTATGAGGTCCAGATTTGGAATTTAGCCAGGACACCGGCGTTAACACACAAGTGCAATGGGATCTTTAATGACCTCAGAGAGTCAGGACACCCGTTTAACGTCCCATCCAAAAGACAGCACCCTACACAGAGCAGTGTCCTGGGGCATTGGGATATTTTTTTTTAGACCAGAGGAAAGAGTGCCTCCTACTTGCCCTCCAACACCACTTCCAGCAGCATCTGGCCTCCCATCCAGGGACTGACCAGGACCAACACTGCTTAGCTTCAGAAGCAAGCCAGCAGTGGGATGCAGGGTGGTATCCTGCTTACAGGTTGGTAGGGTTGGTATACAGAAGATAGCCTTATTTGGGAAAAGATCAAGTCCATATTACGGCAAGAACAGCTCAATTAAGCAAAGAGAAACAACAGTCCATCATTACTTTAAGATATGAAGGTCAGCCAATCCGGAAAACGTTGAAAGTTTGAACATTTCTTCAAGTGTAGTTGCAAAAACCATCAAGCGCTATGATGAAACTGGCTCTCATGAGGACCGCCACAGGAAAGGAAGACCAAGAGTTACCTCTGCTACAGAGGATAAGTTCATTAGCGTTACCAGCTTCAGAAATTACAGCCAAATAAATGCTTCACAGAGTTCAAGTAACAGACACATCTCAACATCAACTGTTCATAGGAGACTGTGTGAATCAGGACTTCATGGTTGAATTGCTGCAAAGAAACCACTACTAAAAGGACACCAATAAGAAGAAGAGTTTTCTTGGGCCAAGAAACACGAGCATTGGACATTAGACCGGTGGAAATCTGTCCTTTGGTCCGGGTCAAAATTTGAGATTTTTGGTTGCAACCGCCGTGTCTTTGTGAGACGCAGAGTAGATGAACGGATGATCTCCGCATGTGTGGTTCCCACCATGAAGCCTTGAGGAGGTGTGATGGTATGTGGGTGCTTTGCTGGTGACACTGTCAGTGATTTATTTAGAATTCAAGGCATACATAACCAGCATGGCTACCACAGCATTCTGCAGCGATATACGCCCACCCATTTGGTTTGCGCTTACTGGGACTGTCATTTGTTTTTCAACAGGACAATGATCCAGCACACCTCCAGGCTGAGTAAGGGCTATTTAACCAAGAGAGTGATGGTGTGCTGCATCAGATGTCCTGACCTCCAAAATCGCCAGACCTCAATCCAATTGAGATGGTTTGGGTAGAGTTGGACTGCAGAGTGGAGGAAAAGCAGCCAACAAGTGCTCAGCTTATGTCAAGGTGAAGCTGGTTGAGAGAATGCCAAGAGTGTGCAAAGCTGTCATCAAGGCAAAGGGTGGCTACTTTGAAGAATCAAAAATATTTTAGATTTGTTTAACACTTTTTTGGTTAATACATGATTCCATGTGTTATTTCATAATTTTGATGTCCTTACAATTATTCTACAATCTAGAACACAATACAAATAAAGAAAAACCCTTGAATAAGTAGGTGTGTCCAAACGCTGGACTGGTACTGCGTGTATACACACACACAAAATATATATATCTATGTACATACATACATACATACATACATACATACATACATACATACATACATACATACATACATACATACATACATACATACATACAATACATATATACAGTTGAAGTCGGAAGTTTACATACACTTAGGTTGGAGTCAATAAAACAAGTTTTCAACCACTCCAAAAATGTCTTGTTAACAAACTATAGTTTTGGCAAGTCGGTTAGGACATCTACTTTGTGCATGACACAAGTAATTGTTTGCAGACAGATTATTTCACTTATAATTCACTGTATCACAATTCCAGTGGTTCAGAATATACACTGCTCAAAAAAATAAAGGGAACACTTAAACAACACAATGTAACTCCAAGTCAATCACACTTCTGTGAAATCAAACTGTCCACTTAGGAAGCAACACTGATTGACAATACATTTCACATGCTGTTGTGCAAATGGTATAGACAACAGGTGGAAATTATAAGCAATTAGCAAGACACCCCCAATAAAGGAGTGGTTCGGCAGGTGGTGACCACAGACCACTTCTCAGTTCTTATGCTTCCTGGCTGATGTTTTGGTCACTTTTGAATGCTGGCGGTGCTTTCACTCTAGTGGTAGCATGAGACGGAGTCTACAACCCACACAAGTGGCTCAGGTAGTGCAGCTCATCCAGGATGGCACATCAATGCGAGCTGTGGCAAGAAGGTTTGCTGTGTCTGTCAGGGTAGTGTCCAGAGCATGGAGGCGCTACCAGGAGACAGGCCAGTACATCAGGAGACGTGGAAGAGGCCGTAGGAGGGCAACAACCCAGCAGCAGGACCGCTACCTCCGCCTTTGTGCAAGGAGGAGCACTGCCGGAGCACTGCCAGAGCCCTGCAAAATGACCTCCAGCAGGCCACAAATGTGCATGTGTCTGCTCAAACGGTCAGAAACAGACTCCATGAGGGTGGTATGAGGGCCCGACGTCCACAGGTAAGGGTTGTGCTTACAGCCCAACACCGTGCAGGACGTTTGGCATTTGCCAGAGAACACCAAGATTGGCAAATTCGCCACTGGCGCCCTGTGCTCTTCACAGATGAAGCCGATTCACACTGAGCACATGTGACAGACGTGACAGAGTCTGGAGACGCCGTGGAGAACGTTCTGCTGCCTGCAACATCCTCCAGCATGACCGGTTTGGCGGTGGGTCAGTCATGGTGTGGGGTGACATTTCTTTGGGGGGCCGCACAGCCCTCCATGTGCTCGCCAGAGGCAGCCTGACTGCCATTAGGTACCGAGATGAGATCCTCAGACCCCTTGAGACCATATGCTGGTGCAGTTGACCCTGGGTTCCTCCTAATGCAAACAATGCTAGACCTCATGTGGCTGGAGTGTGTCAGCAGTTCCTGCAAGAGGAAGGCATTGATGCTATGGACTGGCCCGCCCGTTCCCCAGACCTGAATCCAATTGAGCACATCTGGGACATCATGTCTCGCTCCATCCACCAACGCCACGTTGCACCACAAACTGTCCAGGAGTTGGCGGATGCTTTAGTCCAGGTCTGGGAGGAGATCCCTCAGGAGACCATCTGCCACCTCATCAGGAGCATGCCCAGGCATTGTAGGGAGGTCATACAGGCACGTGGAGACCACACACACTACTGAGCCTCATTTTTACTTGTTTTAAGGACATTACATCAAAGTTGGATCAGCCTGTAGTGTGGTTTTCCACTTTAATTTTGAGTGTGACTCCAAATCCAGACCTCCATGGGTTGATAAATTGGATTTCCATTGATTATTTTTGTGTGATTTTGTTGTCAGCACATTCAACTATGTAAAGAAAAAAGTATTTAAGATTCTTTCATTCATTCAGATCTAGGATGTGTTATTTTAGTGTTCCCTTTATTTTTTTGAGCAGTATATATATATATATATACACACACACACACACACACACACACTACCGTTCAAAAGTTTGGGGTCAATTAGAAATGTCCTTGTTTTTTAAGAAAAGCTCATTTTTTTGTCCATTAAAATATCAAATTGATCAGAAATACTGTGTAGACATAGTTAATGTTGTAAATGACTATTGTAGCTGGAAACGGCAGATTTTTTTATGGAAAATCTACATAGGCATGCAGAGGCCAATTATCAGCAACCATCACTCCTGTGTTCCAATGGCACATTGTGTTAGCTAATCCAAGTTTATAATTTTAAAAGGCTAATTGATCATTAGAAAACCCTTCTGCAATTATGTTAGCACAGCTGAAAACTGTTGTGCTGATTAAAGAAGCAATACAACTGCCCTTCTTAGACTAGTTGAGTATCTGGAGCATCAGCATTTGTGGGTTCGATTACAGGCTCAAAATGGCCAGAAACAAAGACTTTCTTCTGAAACTCGTCAGTCTATTCCTGTTCTGAGAAATGAAGGCTATTCCATGTGAGAAATTTCCAAGAAACTGAAGATCTCGTACAACACTGTACTACTCCCTTCCCAGAACAGCGCAAACTGGCTCTAACCAGAAGAAAAGAGGAGTGGGAGGCCCCGGTGCACAACTGAGCAAGAGGACAAGTACATTGGAGTGTCTAGTTTGAGAAACAGACACCTGACAAGTCCCCAACTGGCAGCTTCATTAAATAGTACCCGCAAAACACCAGTCTCAATGTCAACAGTGAAGAGGCGACTCCGGGATGCTAGCCTTCTAGGCAGAGTTGCAAAGAAAAAGCCATATCTCAGACTGGCCAATAAAAATAAAAGATTAAGATGGGCAAAAGAACACAGACACTGGACAGAGGAACTCTGCCTACCTGGCTAATGCATTCACCAGCTCATCAGTTAAAACTTTATCTGCTTAGTATGGGGCAAAGAGAATTTTGATTCAAAACAGAAAACACTGACTTAATTTAGTAGTTACTGCTCATAGGACCATTCATAAGCGTTCCATACGCACAAAATAGGCCTCAAAACATGCACCAGTTTTCATTCAAAAGTAGGTATTTATAAAAACTGAACTTGACGTGAGACTGCGCTTATCCTCGCGCAAACTTTAGACCATGCGTACGGACAGTTTCTAGTGGTTGAAGTATTGCATTGCAAGAAGGCAACAGACTATTCCTGCACAAAGCTACTACTAAACACTATATATACACACAAAAGCAGGGACGTCGCTAGGCCTATTTTAAGGGGGCTTTAGCCACCCTAAAATATTAATTAGCCCCCCCTAAATAAATCAACATATTTTCTCTGTGATTTTTTTTTCCTTCAACCGTTCCAACGCATCTTAAACTTCTTACCGGGCGGGCAATAGGACCTGGGGGAGGCTGCTGCTGCAGAGGCTGCTGCTGCAGAGGCTGCTGCTGCAGAGGCTGCTGCTGCAGAGGCTGCTGCTGCAGAGGCTGCTGAATGCGCTAGTGACTGTTAGGCCTACAGTGCTTCCTCTTTTCAAAGTTGCTGTGTACTGCGGCGCAGCTTGCATGTTGCCGCAGAATTCTATGGCACATTATTTAAGTGTGAACCACTGGTACCATTAATGCTAGTTAGTGCTAGTTTGACCACCAGAGGGCATCTTTGAAAAGCATTTGATAGCCTTCAATAATGGCTGTACTAGAGAATGCAGACAGGGCACGCGGGAGACCGAGGTTCAATTCCCCAATGGGGAGGAAGGAGTAGGCTGTCCTTGTAAATAAGAATTTGTTCTTAACTGACTTGCCTAGTTAAATAAAGGTTACACTAAGAGCATAACATTTCTGCACCCTAATTTTCTAATTCGAGTCTAACCAATACCCAAATGGTGATTAAGTGAAAATAAAAATCTCATTGATTTATCAAGAAAAGTCCCCATACTTGTCTTAGAGCAGCGCGAAACAGTGCTAAAATAGTTGTAGGCTATTGCTTCAAATCCTATTGCTTCTAGCTTCAATATGCTCTTTTAAGAAATAAGACCTACACCACATTACTCAACACTAGTGAGACTCATGTCGCCTACTGTAGGCCTACAGTATATCGAAAAATATGATGTGACTCTCCGCCAATAATTACATTTAGAGGATTGGAGGATATTTCTGGAATTCAGTGATATTTATTCCATAGTAATTCGTTATGGATCCATAACTAAATAAACATCGGCATTTTAAAAGAGTATTTTTATAATTATTTTATTAATGAAAGCATAAAGATGCCATTATTAGTTACATTGTTTTAGTTTGAACGTGTAGACTGGCACTAAGAACAGAACAGCAGGAACGTTTCCCTAGTCAGCGCCATTATTAGTGCAATGCCCCTTAAATATTTTGTCAAATAACGTAAAATGAGCAGAAAAAGGCCAATCTTGAACATGGGGTGAGACATTGTTACTAATTTGTAAATAAAGCCTGTTTGTTATTTAGAATGATTTATTTCTGTTTTTAAAGGGAGAGAAACCAAAAACATACAGTCATCTCATGGGTCTCCCAGTCGAGGCCGGCATGGGTTCTGAACCAGCATCTGTAGCAACACAGCAATGCAGTGTCTTAGACTGTGGCACCACTCAGGCGCTGTACAATGTGACTGGTCGGGAGTGGCCTTCACTACTACAGTAAGAGCAAAATAATCCTAACAAAATAAAATAAAAACCTTAGTGTAACAACAGTTTTAGTAAGTAATACTGAAGTAGAGCACAATTTTCAGTTTCTATTTAGGTTTATGTCGCCCAATCATTGTCAGTTAGAGACACAGTTGGACACAAAAGCATAATCAGTGCTCTAACTCCCCCTTGCTTGCACTGGTCTGGAGCAATGAAGTGGTGACGCAGGGTACCGTACTAAACCACAAATTACCTCTAAATCCTGCCCCGTAAGCTCGCAACTTTTAAAGGAGGAACCACTGTACTTGTAGCTAACATTTTGGTTAACATTAGCTACTTCTGTGGCTTGAGACTGCTAGCTAACAGTAAACAGACAGGAAAAGCCTCTGACAGGATGGATTCATGCAGATAGGCTACGATGTGAATTTGTGGTAAATTAGATCAGAGAGAAAGAGTATTCACTACTATAGACTTTGGTTATAATCAAAGCTTTGTTAACCAATACATTTTTATGGGAGGCTATCTGTAAGTTACAGTGTAACAGCCATTGCGAGCTAGCTAACGTAATGTTAACAGTGTATTTTAAATTAGATAATTCGGACTGTTAGGAAGTCCAGGGTCCAGTTGCGGAGGGAGGTGTTTAGTCCCAAGGTCCTTAGCTTATTGATGAGCTTTGAGGGCACTATGGTGTTGAACGCTGAGCTGGTGTTCTTTTGTCCAGGTGGGAAAGGGCAGTGTTTAGTGCAATAGAGATTGCATCATCTGAGGATCTGTTGGGGCGGTATGCAAATTGGAGTGGGTCTAGGGTTTCTGGGATGATGGTGTTTACAGACGTGAGTGATACGGGTCAATAGTTATTTAGGCAGGTTTCCGTAGTGTTCTTGGGCACAGGCACTATGGTGGTCTGCTTAACCTGTCTGGCGCATGTGGGACGAACTCGTTCCACCTACGTAACAGCCACTTCAATCCAGTGGCGCGATTTTTGAATCGTTTGAAATACTATTACTTCAATTTCTCAAACATATGACTATTTTACAGCTATTTAAAGACAAGAATCTCGTTAATCTAACCACACTGTCCGATTTCAAAAAGGCTTTACAACGAAAGCAAAACATTAGATTATGTCAGCAGAGTGCCCAGCCAGAAATAATCAGACACCCATTTTTCAAGCTAGCATATCATGTCACATAAACCCAAACCACAGCTAAATGCAGCACTAACCTTTTATGATCTTCATCAGATGACACACCTAGGACATTGTGTTATACAATACATGCATGTCTGTTCAATCAAGTTCATATTTATATCAAAAAACAGCTTTTTACATTAGCATGTGACGTTCAGAAAAAGCATAACCCCCGCAAACTTCCGGGGAATTTACTAACAGTTTGCTAAATTACTCACGATAAACGTTCACAAAAAGCATAACAATTATTTTAAGAATTATAGATACATTACTCCTCTATGCACTCGATATGTCCGATTTTAAAATAGCTTTTCGGATGAAGCACATTTTGCAATACTCTAAGTACATAGCCCGGCATCACGGGCTAGCTATTTAGACACCCGGCAAGATTAGCCTTCATCAAAATCATATTTCCTATAAGAAAAATGTTCTTACCTTGCTTGTTCTTCGTCAGAATACACTGCCAGGACTTCTACTTCAATAACAAATGTAGGTTTGGTCCCAAATAATCCATCGTTATATCCAAACAGCGACGTTTTGTTCGTGAGTTCTAGACACTATCAGAATACTAAATCACGGTCTCGCGCATGGCGCATGGCTTGACAAAAAATTTCTAAATATTCCATTACCGTACTTCGAAGCATGTCAACCGCTGTTTAAAACCAATTTTTATGCCATTTATCTCGTAGAAAAGCGATAATATTCCGACCGGGAATATGCAATGAGCCTAAACAGCCTAATTAAATTTCTCCACAGGGGCGAATCGTGCACGCGCCTCATTCAAAGGTCCTCTGATCCGCCACTTACCAAAGGCGATAATCTGTTTCAGCCTGAGGCTGCCTCGTCAACCTTCAGGTATTTCCCGGGTTCTGTGAGCCTATCGGAGCCCTGGGAATTGTCACGTTACAGCTAAGGTCCTTACTTTTCAATAAACAGATGCAAGACGCACGACTCCTTGTCAGACAGGGTACTTCCTGCATGAAACCTTGTCAGGTTTTTGCCTGCCATAGGAGTTCTGTTATACTCACAGACACCATTCAAACAGTTTTAGAAACTTTAGGGTGTTTTGAACAATAATATGCATATTCTAGCTTCTGAGTTGGTGTAGGAGGCAGTTAAAAATGGGCACATATTTTTTCCAAAATTCTCAATACTGCCCCCTAGCCCAAACAGGTTAAAACATGTGGATATTACAGACAGGGAGAGGTGGAAAATGTCAGTGAAGACACTTGCCAGTTGGTCGGCGCATGCTCGCAGTACACGTCCTGGTAATGTGTCTGGCCCTGCGGCCAGACACATTCGAAAATCTTAGAAAATCTTTGGAGGGAGTTGAAAGTCCGTGTTGCCCAGCGACAGCCCCAAAACATCACTGCTCTAGAGGAGATCTGCATGAAGGAATGGGCCAAAATACCAGCAACAGTGAGTGAAAACCTTGTGAAGACTTACAGAAAACGTTTGACCTGTGTCATTGCCAACAAAGGCTATATAACAAAGTATTGAGATAAACTTTTGTTATTGACCAAATACTTATTTTCCACCATAATTTGCAAATAAATTCATTACAAATCCTACAATATGATTTTCTGGATTTTTTTTTCTCATTTTGTCTGTCATAGTTGACGTGTACCTATGATGAAAATTACAGGCCTCTCATCTTTTTAAGTGGGAGAACTTGCACAATTGGTGGCTGACTAAATACTTTTTTGCCCCACTGTATATCCTTCGCGTTGGGCTCGTCAGAGATGTGAAAGGAAAAAAAGGATTCTGCTAGACCATGGTGAGTAATCGCAGTCCTGATGTCTAGACGTTATTTTCGGTCATAAGAGACGGTAGCTGTAACATATGTACAAAATAAGTAAAAAAATATGATACAAACAACGCAAATCAATGAACAGAAAAACACAATCAGCTGGGGGCACGTAAAACATCTGCCTTCTTCTCCGGCACCATATGTCTTACTTTTGTTGAATATCATTTTATTTATGATTATGATATCTTAAAGGGTCATGCAGAAAGAGAGGCTTCTGTGCAAGGCAGAGATCAACATGCCAGCTGTATAAGTGGGAGAGAGCAAGCATGCCCAGAGAAAGAGGTACAAGAAACAGATCCAGAGCAAGGGACAGCAAACAGATCCAGAGAGGGAGGGACAACAAACAGATCCAGTGAAAGAAAGTAATTAAGCCGCTGCAGCAACTCCTTCCAGAAATGAGAGCAATTTAGGTGACAAAGACACTGGGCCCAGACAAGTGAAGCTGAATAGCTACCCACAAGAAAGTTTTGGTACATAGAAAAGGGCATTTCAGCACTGCTGGTTTGAGAAATACAATTGGGTAGAGTACTCTGTCAACAAAAACACAGCTTTCTGCTTTCCATGTAGAGTTTTTGGCAAAAACATTACATTTGATTATTTTGTCAGTAATGGCTGCAAAAACATAAAAAAAGTTTTGTTGATCTTCGGTAAACATAAGATGGCACAAACACACAGAAACAGTGTTGTGGCATGGCAAAGCTACCAGGCAACTAGCAATCATGGGAACATTGCTCAGATTTTAACATCTGCCCATGCTAGTGATAATGCAGAGAGAAGGGAATATCTGAGGAGAATTGTTGCGGTCACCTTAATGTTAGGAAAACAGGGACTCTCCTTCCGTGCCAATGAGGAATTTAGTGAAAGCACAAATAGAGGGAACTTTCTTGAATGTATGGAGCTTTTGAAGGAGTTTGACCCTTTCCTGCAAAGGTACAATACTCCATCAAATGCAACGTCTCTCTCTCCAGAATCTCAGAATGACATGATAGAATGCTGTGCTCAAGAGATTACGGACACCATAGTATCTGAGAAGTCAAAGTCTGGAATGTATGCCATTATGGCGGATGAGCAGTCTGAACAGTTGGCTCTGTGTGTTATGTATGTGACAGAGGGGACAGTTAAGGAGCATTTACTAGCACTAGCAGAAATCAAGCCATTTGATGCCCAATCGATAGCAAATGAGTTGCAACAGTAGCTCCAAATGAGAGGGGTAGCAGGCCTAAAGTGCGTTGCACAGACCTATGATGGTGCAGCTGTCATGAGTGGGTCCAAAGGAGGTGTGCAAGCACATTTCAGAGTGCTGAATCCGGAGGCAATTTATGTACATTGCTTTACTCATGTGCTTAATTTGGTGTTGTGTGATACTTGCAGGGCTATTCCGGAGGCTGCTTAGTTTTCAGTTTCTTGGAGAATGTGTATTTGTTTTTCAATACATCCCTAGTTAACCACCACAAGTTCAACGAAGCTCAGTCCAAACTTGGAATAGCATCAGCTGAATTTGTACAGTTCTCAAACACTCGCTGGGCATGCCAGCTGCGGTCCATAAATGCAGTCCTGAACACTTTAACTGCTATTTCTGATTGTCTATCTGCCATTGGATCCCCCATGGCTGTTGGTCTGAGAGCAAAGACTCATAAGTTCTTCACCGTGTATTTGCTACTGATGTTTCAGACCCTTCTTTCTATAACTGCGGGACTACACAAGTTCCTCCAGACGTAGATGTTGTGGTGGAGACCTCCTTGGGGTTAGGCACAGAATTGTCATGTTCCCAAACAATAAAAACAGAGTTGCTGCTCCCCTGCTTGGACAAGATGGTTTGTGAGCTTGACCAGCGATTCTCAACTGTAGATGCAGGTCTGCTCAAAGGCATACAGGCATGCAGCCCCAACTCAAAAAACTTCCTAGATACATCATGCTTAACTGAGTTTGCCAAACACTACAGTACTGATGTTAAAACAGAAGAGATGTTGGTGGCCAGAAACTTTCTTGCCCGGAAAAGAGAAGCTGGATGTCCTCCCAAAGATATGCTTGCTGTGCATAACCTCCTGGATGATGATATGTTTCCTTCTCTGAAGGAAATCATTCAGGTTGCCCTCACCAATCCTGTGAGCAGCTGCTCCTGTGAAAGGTCCTTCAGTGCACTGCGCCGGCTGCACTCCTGGTTGCGTAAGACAATGGGTCAGAAAAGGCTTGCAAGTCTTGCAGCCATGTCCATTGAGGGTGAAGTGCTTGGGCCACTAAGCCACAATAGTGTCATTGACCGCTTTGCCACCTTTAAAAATAGGAGGTACACTTTGATGCGTCCACCCACAAAATAAGCGTCAAAAGAGAGAAGCAGGAGGAGCAGTTCTGAAATATAGGTTGTAATATTTGTTTGGGATCTTACTTGATCAGATTTTATTCCTAATTATTTTTCAGTTGATTTATTTTATTTAGCTCATCACTTGAATTTAGTTTTACCCCATTGTGGATGACACTGTTTAAGATGTTCCATGTGTCTGAATGATTGGGTTAATTTTGATCAGTGTCTAACACAAACTATGAGACCAAAAATAATCTTATTTTGATAGATTTTACACCCGTTATTACTCAAAAAATCCATGATGGAAAGACATTTTTGGGGGCTTTAAAAAAAATAATGGGGGAGTATGCCCAGACCCCCCTAAAAGAGGCTTAGCCCCCCATCCATGAATCCCTAGTGATATCCCTGCAGAAAAGTATGTGGATACCCATTAGTGGATTCGGCTATTTCAGCCACACCCGTTGCTGACAGGTGCATAAAATCGAGCACACAGCCATTCAATCTCCATACGAAAACATTGGCAGTAGAATGGTTTTACTTAAGAGCTCAGTCTCTTACAACATGGCACTGTCATAGGATGCCACCTTTCCAACAAGTCAGTTCGTCAAATTTCGGTCCTGCTAGAGCTTCCCCGGTCAACTATATGTGCTATTATTGTGAAGTTTGAGCTAGGCCCCTTAGTTCCAGTGAAGGGAAATATTAACGCTACAGCATACAACGACATTCTAGAAAATTCTGTGCTTCGAACTTTGTGGCAACGGTTTGGGTAAGGCCTTTTCCTGTTTCATCATGACAATGCACCCATACAGAAATGGTTTGTCGAGATCGGTGGGGAAGAACTTGACTGGCCTGCACAGAGCCCTGACCTCAAACTCGTTGAACACCTTTGGGACGAATTGGAACGTCGACTGCGAGCCTAATCTCCTAACATCAGTGCCCGACCTCACTAATGCTCTTGTGGCTGAATGGAAGCAAGACCCCGCAGCAATGTTCCAACATCAGTGAAAAGCCTTCCCAGAAGAGTGGAGGCTGTTCGTGTATGATGACACTCTTATTCATAACAAAAGAAAACAGGTAGCTAAATATAACAAAATGCAATCATTTGCCATTAGTGAGATGAGCAAAAATATATTTATTTTATCTTTGCATTCTAAAATAATTACATATAGGAATCTATTTACTATTAGTTATTTCATTTCCATGATCATTGCAGAATAAATTCATCACCTTTTCTGACTATGGTTTCATACTCGTGAAATAGCCTATACAGTAGGCATACAAAAAGTTAGAATAGGCTACCCATTTCTCATTTAATTGGACCCACTTCAAAATACTAAATAGATAAGCTATTTTAAGTATTTAGCTCTATACGAACTGATCCGAAGCGCAAATTGTAGAACCGACAGTTCACCTTTTCCATTGACGTTTGTAGGCTGAACACTGTCAAATTTCTCAAGTAAACTAAATATTTCATTTATAAACATAATATATATATTTATATATTTATACAATTGGCTCATTCATCCCCCTCCTCTCCCCTGAAACTATTCCCCAGGTCGTTGCTGTAAATGAGAATGTGTTCTCAGTCAACTTACCTGGTTAAATAACGGTAAAATAAAATAAAGATAAAATATACAGTTCAAGTCAGAAGTTTACATACACTTAGGTTGGAGTCATTAAAACTCGTTTTTCAACCACTCCACAAATTTATTGTTAACAAACTATAGTTTTGGCAAGTCGGTTAGGACATCTACTTTGTGCATGGCACAAGTAATTTTTCCAACAATTGTTTACAGACAGATTATTTCACTTATAACTCACTTTATCACAATTCCAGTGGGTCAGAGGTTTACATACACTAAGTTGACTGTGCCTTTAAACACCTTGGAAAATTCTAGAAATTATGTCATGGCTTTAGAAGCTTCTGATAGGCTAATTGACATAATTTGAGTCAATTGGAGGTGTACCTGTGGATGTATTTCAAGGCCTACATTCAAACTCAGTGCCTCTTTGCTTGACATCATGGGAAAATCAAAAGAAATCAGCCAAGACCTCAGAAAAAAATTGTAGACCTCCACAAGTCTGGTTCATCCTTGGGAGCAATTTCCAAATGCCTAAAGGTACCAAGTTCATCTGTACAAACAATAGTACACAAGTATAAACACCATGGGACTACGCAGCCGTCATACCGCTCAGGAAGGAGACGCGTTCTGTCTCCTAGAGATGAACGTATTTTGGTGCAAAAGTGCAAATCAACCCCAGAACAACAGCAAAGGACCTTGTGATGATGCTAGAGGAAACAGGTACAAAAGTATCTATATCCACAGTAAAACGAGTCCTATATCAACATAACCTGAAAGGCTGCTCAGCAAGGAAGAAGCCACTGCTCCAAAACCCCCAAAAAGCCAGACTACGGTTTGCAACTGCACATGGGGACAAAGATCGTACTTTTTGGAGAAATGTCTTCTGGTCTGATGAACACAAAAATAGAACTGTTTGGCCATAACGACCATCTTTATGTTTGGAGGAAAAAGGGGGAGGCTTGCTAGCCGAAGAACATCATCCCAACCGTGAAGCACGGGGGTGGCAGCATCATGTTGTGGGGGTGCTTTGCTGCAGGAGGGCCTGGTGCACTTCACAAAATAGATGGCATCATGAGAAAGGAAAATTATGTGGCAACATCTCAAGACATCAGTCAGGAAGTTAAAGCTTTGTCGCAAATGGGTCTTCCAAATGGACAATAACCCTAAGCATACTTCCAAAGTTGTGGCAAAATGGCAACAAAGTCAAGGTATTGGAGTGGCCATCACAAAGCCCTGACCTCAATCCCATAGAAAAAATTGTGGGCAGAACGGAAAAGTGTGTGCGAGCAAGGAGGCCTACAAACCTGACTCAGTTACACCAGCTCTGTCAGGAGGAATGGGCCAAAATTCACCCAACTTATTGTGGGAAGCTTGTGGAAGGCTACCTGAAACGTTCGACCCAAGTTAAACAATTCAAAGGCAATACTTCCAAATACTAATTGAGTGTATGTAAACTTCTGACCCACTGGGAATGTGATGAAAGAAATAAAAGCTGAAATAAATCATACTCTCTACTATTATTCTGACATTTCACATTCTTAAAATAAAGTGGTGATCCTAACTGACCGAAGACAGGGAATTTTTACTAGGATTAAATGTCAGGAATTGTGAAAAACTGAGTTTAAATGTATTTGGCTAAGGTGTATGTAAACTTTCGACTTCAACTGTATATATATCATAACCATTGCAGACTGGCGTTCATATTTCAGAAGTAGCCATATAACAAATTACCATCTCTCATTTAATTGGGCCTTTTAAGGCTATTATAATTTCAAGTTGTTGCTCTATGCATCTGAAAGGGAGTGCGGTTTATAACATACAGGTAGATGAACAGACAGTTGATATTTTGCATTGTAGGTCATTTTTTTATCGGAGTAGACAATGCAGCATATTTATGTTCGGGGAAAAAGTTCATGCAAAACATGCAAAAAATAACTGTTTACAGGTCCACAACAATTCAGAAACGGTCAGATACAACAAATGTCACTGCAAAAGAAAACATTCTGCCAACACCTTCAAAGACATTTGATCTAGTTTGCCCTTGCTATTTCCTTTAGATACTGCCTTGACCTAATTACAATATTTCCAAAGTATACAACAAATAAGGGCGTTGTCACCATAGTTTCAGGCAAAGATTTAATGCTCGTACACAGCTTTAGGAAAGGTCTGATTTATAATGGGAAGCATGTGTATGTATGGCATGCGCCAGATTTAGAAATCTCTATATTTTTGTGTGCAGTCATCTCAGATATGGTGCACGCGGATATTTAGTGTGAAATTTAAGCAACGGTTATAAATGAGGCCCCAGGTACTCTCATAACGGGGAACACAGTGTCTAACAGGACATTCCTGGCATAACGGTTATAAATGAGGCCCCAGGTACTCTCATAACGGGGAACACAGTGTCTAACAGGACATTCCTGGCACAACGGTTATAAATGAGGCCCCAGGTACTCTCATAACTGGGAACACAGTGTCTAACAGGACATTCCTGGCATAACGGTTATAAATGAGGCCCCAGGTACTCTCATAACGGGGTACACAGTGTCTAACAGGACATTCCTGGCATAACGGTTATAAATGAGGCCCCAGGTACTCTCATAACTGGGAACACAGTGTCTAACAGGACATTCCTGGCACAGTAGCTGTTTCTCTTTAGCTCCTTTCTCACATCTTAAAACCAGAGTTCAGTGTAAACAAGCATAGATGCAGTGGTAGAAATGTTTTTTCTTGTTGTTGACAATTTCCTTATAACAGGGGTGGTTTAGTTTTGGTGAACCATGGTAATGTGATGAGTAACCTTTCCGGAGACCTGAAGACTCGCATTAGCTTCCCAAGCTAATGCTTTGGCTTCAGTTCAGTGAGCTGACACAATGTTGTGGAATGTATTCAGCAGAAAATATTTGACTGACTTGTTTTTTGGCCGATCCAGAACCATATACAGTCCCAGCGGTAAAGGTAATCTGTGCTAATTTGAAACAGGCTGCATTCAGCTACGTCATTACAAATGGCACACTTTACCGCTGGGACAAGTGTCACGGCCTGCGGATGCTGGATACCTCATGTAAACACTCCATTTGGAATGATTGAGTACAAATATTATGTTTACTGTCTTACCGGGAGAGACACACAACTCATATCACATTCCCCAAGGTGGTTTCTGGGGCAACAAGGTGGCCATCAATCAACGAATCGCTTTCAGCATGTAAATTAGTGACACTGTAGTACGTGTCCTAACACACCGCACACTTACTGCAAAATGTCTCGTAAATAATTAAACGTCTACAGGTGGGGCATCGTAGGGCAAAACTGAATGATCAGCAAGGATGTGTATGTGTAAAACCCTCACGGAAATCATAACACCATAGCCTGTTCAAAAGAGTGAGAGCACTGCACACAAATGCAGTACAAAGTCAACCAATATGCCAGGATAAAAAGAGAGTGGCTTCATATCTAAGAATGGCCCACAGCGTTACAAATTTTATAGCGTCTCTGGAAATCAAAGGCTAGAGTCTAACATCAAAGCATTCGGCTGCTGTATTCCTAGATGCAAATTATAAGTCAAGACGAGATTGATGGATGACAGGAGTTTTCTATCTTGATCTCCTATATCTTCTTTGTGAATTCCCAAAACTACTAGTTGCATCACTGCTGTGCCTACCATATAAAGATGGTACATAAGATTTGTTTTAGAAAAGAAAGTTATAGCTCAACCTTAATGTGTCTCCCACAGTGGGTTGGTAGTGGGCAGGAAATAATGATACAGCTGTTCAAAACCATACAGACTGTGCTGTTGTTGGTACAGATGTAGAACCTTAATTCGATCGTTCTTTTATTGCTGAGAATTTTCCTGCACGGCAAGAAGTGCAAACTTGTAGTGTATTCAAGGTTTAAAAAGGCTTCTAAAGTTTGTAATCCACATAATAATTCACATTTCCTGTTGCTGACAGATTATTTTCCAACTGTAGCAAACTGCCTCAAATTAAGATCCTACATCTGTAGGAGTCCAGCGTCATGGAATAAATCAGTTCAGAGATTCAGAGTATTTAAAAGTCACAGGTACAAGGTTGCAGGTGTGATTGCAGGGTACAGTGAAAATCTTAGGCTTTGAGCTCGAACATGCAGGCCTAGATGAAATGAAATAGTGATTGGTTTATCCCAAAGGACAGAGGGGATTGAGTTGTTTTCCAAGTCTCACATACATACCTGTTCTACTTTCTATGTGTGAGAATTTACAGGTTTATTAGAGATCTTTGGCCAATCCCAAACCAGGCTCTACTATCCACTTTCCCTACCCATCTCCTAATTTCACGCATCCTCCACCATTTTCAAGTGTCCCAAAGCTGAGGGGGTGAAAATCATAGTGGGACAAATTGAAGGCACTTATTTAATGCCAAGGTAGCCACAGAGTCTGCAGACTCAAGACAAACAGTATGCCAATAGAACACGTTGAGCGATAGATAGTGTGAGGACTGAGTTTCAACCTGGGTTGTCTACATGTCACACGACTCTGTTAACCTGTTGTGCTAATGTCTAGACGTTAGCTTGGCAAGCTAACGAGTCTTCAGGTCTCAGGCAAGTTTACTCATTAAAAGATCATAGTTCACGGAACCATCTATGCTACACCTGCACACTTTGGTTTAGGGGAATATGTCAGCGAGAAATTTATTAGGGCCTGAATCAGAGAGGTACGGGGGGCTGCCTTAAATCGACATCCACGTCTTCGGCGCCCGGTTGACAGGTAATTGATGCCCTCCTCTAAATCCTCTTCTCTGACAGTAACCCGTGATACTGTTACCAGGATGGGACCCTACTGGTCCCTCCCTCCTAACCGGTGTCAAGGGGCTGATTTGGGTTTGGTCACATAGGTTTGACTGCAAGACAAATTATCAAGGTGTGTTTGCATGCTTGCAGATGATTTACAAAACATTGATTGGGAGCACACTGCCTCCGGGCCAATAAAAATAGTTTATGTTCGGGCGCGAGCATTCATTGTCAAGTGGAAGAACGGTCGCTCATTTGGGGTTGTGTAGAACACCAGCAGAGTTAAGCATAATACACCACAAATCTGTTAACGGGCAGGTTCATGCGGGCAGCCTAACCGTATACAGTTATACATCAGTGATTTCGCAATAAGTCAATAACATTTTCGGCAGAAGTTATATGAAGATGGGTATTCTGTGGGGCCATGCGATGCATTTCAATTAAAGGCTACAGATTGCGAGTGCAATGGGATGAGGACGTATCTCCACAAAACAATATGTAGAGTCATGCCCAGAGGACATGCATACCAGTCTCTGGACACCTCAGTATTGCAAGTGATTACACACACACTTCGGTGTGGGCACAGATTAAATTAGTATTTAAATGAGAATGTTTTATGCAAATACCACTATTCATCAGATTTCCCAATAAAAATGTGCTTTGCCATATAGTTTAAAACCCATTATAACAGGTAAGTGAATACATTACATCCATACGGTCAGAATTCTCAAACAGACAGCTGAGATTCTGTGCTGCTTCCAACTTGTACAATATTAAAGATTGTGGTTCCTTCTGCTGGCTTGTTGTTTATCAGTGTTTTCAAAATCAGGTTAATTATGTTGGCCATGACGTCTTGCGATATGAGGATCAAAAGCATGAGCGAAAGAGCAGATCTTTCATCTCCATTTTGTATTTAGCCTTTAAAATAAGAGATAAAAACAAAGACTGAATTAATGAAATATTATTAAGACCTTTTGATAGGAAAAGGGTACTCACAAGATCCAAAGAAATACATTTGTTTTGCCTCACAATCTGAATTACACTACACAGTATCACATTAGAACATACCTATGTCGTTTTTTATTAACTACATAGAAATTTGAGAACTCACAAATATTGTCCTATATTGCTACACAACACTACATTGAATTCAACAATCACTGTAAAGACAAAGCTAGTTCCTAAGAAATAATACAGATCATCAAATGATCATAAAATACTAAATGGGTCACAGAGAATATTTGGCATTATAAACTGGGTGGCTCGTGCCCTTAATGCTGATTGGCTGACAACCATGGTATATCAGACCGTATAACATGGGTATGACAAAACATTTATTTTTACTGTTCTAATTAAGTTGGTAACCAGTATATATATAATAGCAATAAGGCACCTCAGGGGTTTGTGATATATGGCCAATATACCACGGCTAAAGGCTGTATCCAGGCACTCCGTGTTGCGTCGTAAATAAGAACAGCCCTTAGTCGTGGTATATTGGCCATATACCACACCTCCTCAGGCCTTATTGCTTAATTATGAAATCCAAGTTTTTGTGAATCATCTTTTCAGCATTTCCAGACCAACTGCAGAACATGTCGGTAACTATAAAGAATATTTGATAAAGAACAGGGTAAACATATTAAGTAGTGCTGGGAATTGCAATTGTATAACAACACTTAGGTTCCGATATGACATGTATTAAGATTCTCACAATTCTATAATATTATGTATTGCGATTCGTACTGTGAATTTATGGCGATTCAAACATATTGCTCACTACTTTATATCTCCGCTGCAGAGGGACAAGAGAGAGACATGAAAAAACGAGCTTTGATCAGTCATGGAATTAAAAGTGCTGAAAAAAAAATTGGCTCCCTATTTAAAAAGATGGGGCAAAATGATACGTACACTACCGTTCAAAATTTTGGGGTCTCTTAGAAATGTCTTGTTTTTGAAAGAAAAGCACTTTTTTTGTCCATTAAAATAACAACAAATTGATCACAAATACAGTGTAGACATAGCTAATGTTGTAAATGACTATTGTAGCTGGAAACGGCAGATTTTTAATGAAATATCTACATAGGCATACAGAGGCCCATTATCAGCAACCATCACTCCTGTGTTCCAATGGCACGTTGTGCTAGCTAATCCAAGTTTATTATTTTAAAAGGCTAATTGATCATTAGAAAACCCTTTTGCAATTATGTTAGCACAGCTGAAAACTGTTGTGTTTGATTAAAGAAGCAATACAACTGGCCTTCTTTAGACTGGTTGAGTATCTGGAGCATCAGCATTTGTAGGTTCGATTACAGACTCAAAATGGCCAGAAACAAAGGACTTTCTTCTGAAACTCATCAGTCTATTCTTGTTCTGAGAAATGAAGGCTATTGCCAAGAAACTGAAGATTTCGTACAACGCTGTGTACTACTCCTTTCACAGAACAGTGCAAACTGTCTCTAACCAGAATAGAAAGAGGAGTGGGAGGCCCAGGTGCACAACTGAGCAAGAGGACAAGTACATTGGATTGTCTAGTTTGAGAAACAGACGCCTCACAAGTCCTCAACTGGCAGCTTCATTAAATAGAACCCGCAAATCCCCAATCTCTGCCTAGAAACCCAGCATCCCGTAGTCGCCTCTTCACTGTTGACGTTGAGACTGGTGTTTTAATGACTGGTACTGGTACTATTTAATGAAGCTGCCAGTTGAGGACTTGTGAGGCGTCTGTTTCTCAAACTAGACACTCCAATGTATATTTCCTCTTGCTCAGTTGTGCACCGGAGCCTCCCACTCCTCTTTCTATTCTGGTTAGGGCCAGTTTGCGTTGTTCTGTGAAGGGAGTAGCACACAGCGTTGTACGAAATCTTCAGTTGGGGGCGGCAGGAATCCCCGAGCTGACAAGGTAAAAAAAATAAATGTCATTCTGCCCCTGAACAAGGCAGTTAACCCACTGTTCCTAGGCCGTCATTGAAAATAATAATTTGTTCTTAACTGACTTGCCTAGTTAAATAAAGGTAAAAATTCAAAAGAAATAAATAAAAATAAAATGTGCCTTTTAAAATGATAAACTTGGATTAGCTAACACAACGTGCCATTGGAACACAGGAGTGCTGGTTGCTGATAATGGGCCTCTGTCCACCTATGTAGATATTCCATTAAAAATCTGCTGTTTCCACATACAATAGTCATTTACAACATTAACTATGTCTACACGGTATTTCTGATCAATTTTATGTTGTTTTAACGGACAAAAATAATGTATTTTCTTTCAAAAACAAGGACATTTCTAAGAGACCCCAAACTTTTCAACGGTAGTGTAGATATTGTCAAAATGATACTATATGAAATATCGTCAAAAATAATATCCCGATATATAACTGTATAGATTTTCCCACCCATCACTACTATTAAGAGGTGTTTGTCAAACTCTTCAGCTGGTGCGTCCATTTTACCAGCAGAGGGCAAGCTTACTCTGACCTGAACACCCTCAGTCTCCAAACAGCACAAGCTCCTCACATCAGATTTGTGTACTGTGGAGCCAAATTATTGCAGTACAAAACGTCTGCATGCAGGCATCCTTTAGACCATCTTTGGAAGAAAAAGTGTAGGAACCTCTGGTCTATATATATATATCAATGCCTTCAGTTCTAATGATCTGTTCGTCATATTGATCATGTTTCAGCTAACAGCTTAAAATGTAGGCAACTCTGCAACTGAATAAAGTGTTTCCTGTGACATCCTGGGTTCGAAGAATTGTTGTGTTAGAGTGATTACAACGTAAGTGACCAAAAATGGCGTCCAATGAAAGCAATTTGGCAGATGAAATGGCTGGCTTGACTTCCTGCCACAGGGGAGGTGCTTCATAGCTGCTTTAGCTCTGTTATAACTGGTGTTGAGTTCTTGAGAGAGAATGGACCTGACTGGTTTTCTGCTCCAGTGCGTGTCTATTCTCTCTCCCTCTCATTCCATCACAGCTGTTTACTGTAGAAGCTCCATTTGTCTCTCCAAGGCCTCGTTGACTGGTTTTGATACACCGCCAGACGGGCTATCATGACCTAAGCGTTTTGGAGGCAGCCGTTCACTCACAGGGCCAGCGGGTCTCAGTGACTCATACGATTATACTCCCAGTGGTGTCATTCAAGCAAAGGATAGAAGTCCATTTGAAGTTGGAGGAGCCAAGTGACATGAACACAGGGACCACCAGGGCAAACAGCAATTCAGCTAGTGAGTGTGTATGAGCAGTGTGTGTGAGTACAGTCGTGGCCAAAAGTTTTGAGAATGACACAAATATTAATTTTCACAAAGTCTGCTGCCTCAGTGTCTTTAGATATTCTTGTCAGATGTTACTATGGAATACTGAAGTATAATTACAAGCATTTCATAAGTGTCAAAGGCTTTTATTGACAATTACATGAACTTGATGCAAAGAGTCAATATTTGCAGTGTTGACCCTTCTTTTTCAAGACCTCTGCAATCCGCCCTGGCATGCTGTCAATTAACTTCTGGGCCACATCCTGACTGATGGCAGCCCATTCTTGCATAATCAATGCTTGGAGTTTGTCAGAATTTGTGGGGTTTTGTTTGTCCACCTGCCTCTTGAGGATTGACCACAAGTTCTCAATGGGATTAAGGTCTGGGGAGTTTCCTGGCCATGGACCCAAAAAATCTGTTTTGTTCCCCGAGCCACTTAGTTATCACTTTTGCCTTATGGCAAGGTGCTCCATCATGCTGGAAAAGGCATTGTTCATCACCAAACTGTTCCTGGATGGTTGGGAGAAGTTGCTCTCGGAGGATGTCTTGGTACCATTCTTTATTCATGGCTGTGTTCCTAGGCAAAATTGTGAGTGAGCCCACTCCCTTGGCTGAGAAGCAACCCCACACATGAATGGTCTCAGGATGCTTTACTGTTGGCATGACACAGGACTGATGGTAGCGCTCACCTTGTCTTCTCTGGACAAGATTTTTTCCGGATGCCCCAAACAATCAGAAAGGGGATTCATCAGAGAAAATGACTTTACCCCAGTCCTCAGCAGTCCAATCCCTGTACCTTTTGCAGAATATCAGTCTGTCCCTGATGTTTTTCCTGGAGAGAAGTGGCTTCTTTACTGCCCTTCTTGACACCAGGCCATCCTCCAAAAGTCTTCACCTCACTGTGCATGCAGATGCACTCACACCTGCCTGCTGTCATTCCTGAGCAAGCTTTGTACTGGTGGTGCCCCGATCCCGCAGCTGAATCAACTTTAGGAGACGTCCTGGCGCTTGCTGGACTTTCTTGGGTGCCCTGAAGCCTTCTTCACAACAATTGAACCACTCTCCTTGAAGTTCTTGATGATCTGATAAATTGTTGATTTAGGTGCAATCTTACTGGCAGCAACATCCTTGCCTGTGAAGCCCTTTTTGTGCAAAGCACTGATGACGGCACGTGTTTTCTTGCAGGTAACCATGTTTGACAGAGGAAGAACAATGATTCCAAGCATCACTCTCCTTTTGAAGCTTCCAGTCTGTTATTCAAACTCAATCAGCATGACAGTGTGATCTCCAGCCTTGTCCTCGTCAACACTCACACCTGTGTTAACACGAGAATCACTGACATGATGTAAGCTGGTCCTTTTGTGGCAGGGCTGAAATGCAGTGGAAATGTTTTTGGGGGATTCAGTTCATTTGCATGGTAAAGAGGGACTTTGCAATTAATTGCAATTCATCTGATAACTCTCCTAAAAAAAATATATATTTGTGTCATTCTCAAAACTTTTGGCAACGACTGTAATGTGTGTGTTTGCAATGTGCGTGGTGTTTCTGCTGTTTTAATTAAATAAGCTAAAACGGATGTAGATCTTAACAGGTCATTCTTCTAAACAACTGCTCTGACAGCTGCTCGGTGTATGCATGTTCTTGTCAAAACATAATGATAACAATATAATGGTCCCTTTACTTCAGAGACCAAACTTGACACAGACGGTTTTAACAAGCCTCGGTGCACAAAGCAAAATACGGCAGTAGCCACTGATGATGAAGTGTATGGGGTAGTGTTCTACTGGAGTGCTGGTACAGCACATTTAGCAGTCAGCTATGCATATACAGTTGAAGTCAGAAGTCTACATACACCTTAGCCAAATACATTTAAACTCAGTTTTTCACAATTCCTGACATTTAATCCTAGTAAAAAATCCCTGTCTTAGGTCAGTTAGGATCACCACTTTATTTTAAGAATGTGAAATGTCAGAATAATAGTAGAGAGAATGATTTATTTCAGCTTTTATTTCTTTTATCACATTCCCAGTGGATCAGAAGTTTACATACACTCAATTAGTATTTGGTAGCATTGCCTTTGAAATGTTTAACTTGGGTCAAACGTTTTGGGTAGCCTTCCACAAGCTTCCCACAATAAGTTGGGTGAATTTTGGCCCATTCCTCCTGACAGAGCTGGTGTAACTGAGTCAGGTTTGTAGAGCTCCTTGCTCGCACACACTTTTCCGTTCTGCCCACAATTTTTTCTATGGGATTGAGGTCAGGGCTTTGTGATGGCCACTCCAATACCTTGACTTTGTTGTCCTTATTAAGACATTTTGCCAAAACTTTGGAGGTATGCTTGGGGTCATTGTCCATTTGGAAGACCCATTTGTGACCAAACTTTAACCTCTCTAGGGTCGGCGGGACGAAATCGTCCCACCTACGAACAGCCAGTGGAATCCTGTGGCGCGTTATTCAAATACCTTAGAAATGCTATTACTTCAATTTCTCAAACATATGACTATTTTACACCATTTTAAAGACAAGACTCTCGTTAATCTAACCACACTGTCCGATTTCAAAAAGGCTTTACAACGAAAGCAAAACATCAGATTATGTCAGCAGAGTACCCAGCCAGAAATAATCAGACACCCATTTTTCAAGCTAGCATATAATGTCACAAAAACCCAGAAGACTGCTAAATGCAGCACTAACCTTTGATGATCTTCATCAGATGACACACCTAGGACATTATGTTATACAATACATGCATGTTTTGTTCAATCAAGTTCATATTTATATCAAAAACCAACTTTTTACATTAGCATGTGACGTTCAGAACTAGCATACCCCCCGCAAACTTCCGGTGAATTTACAAAAAATGTACTAAACTACTCACGATAAACGTTCACAACAAGCATAACAATTATTTTAAGAATTATAGATACAGAACTCCTCTATGCACTCGATATGTCCGATTTTAAAATAGCTTTTCAGTGAAAGTACATTTTGCAATATTCTAAGTAGATAGCCCGGCATCACAGGGCTAGCTATTTAGACACCCAGCAAGTTTAGCACTCACCAAAGTCAGATTTACTATAAGAAAAATGTTATTACCTTTGGTGTTCTTCGTCAGAATGCACTCCCAGGACTTCTACTTCAATAACAAATGTTGGTTTGGTCCCAAATAATCCATAGTTATATCCAAACAGCGGCGTTTTGTTCATGCGTTCAAGACACTATCCGAAAGGGTAAAGAAGGGTGACGAGCACGACGCATTTCGTGACAAAACAATTCTAAATATTCCATTACCGTACTTCGAAGCATGTCAACCGCTGTTTAAAATCAATTTTTATGCCATTTTTCTCATAAAAAAGCAATAATATTCCGACCGGGAATCTGCGTTTAGGTAAAAAGACGAAAGAAAATAAAGCATGGGGTCGACTCGTGCACGCGCCTAAGCCCATTGTCCTCTGATCGGCCACTTGCCAAAAGCGCAAATGTGTTTCAGCCTGGGGCTGGAATGACATCATTCAGCTTTTTCCCGCCTTCTGAGAGCCTATGGGAGCCGTAGGAAGTGTCACGTTACAGCAAAGATCCTCAGTCTTCAATAAACAGAGGCAAGAAGCTCAAGGAATGGTCAAACAGGCCACTTCCTGTAAGGAATCTTCTCAGGATGAGTTCTGTTATACTCACAGACACCATTCAAACAGTTTTAGAAACTTTAGGGTGTTTTCTATCCAAAGCCAATAATTATATGCATATTCTAGTTTCTGGGCAGTAGTAATAACCAGATTAAATCGGGTACGTTTTTTATCCGGCCGTGTAAATACTGCCCCCTACCCCCAACAGGTTAACACTCCTGACTGATGTCTTGAGATGTTGCTTCAATATATCCACATAATTTTCCTCCCTCATGATGCCATCTATTTTGTGAAGTGCATCAGTCCCACCTGCAGCAAAGCACCCCCACAACATGATGCTGCCACCCCCGTGCTTCACGGTTGGGATGGTGTTCTTCGGCTTGCAAGCGTCCCCCTTTTTCCTCCAAACATAACGATGGTCATTATGGCCAAACAATTCTATTTTTGTTTCATCAGACCAGAATACTTTTCTCCAAAATGTACGATCTTTGTCCCCATGTGCAGTTGCAAACCATAGTCTGGCTTTTTTATGGCATTTTTTCTGGGATTGATTTGCACTTTTCGCACCAAAGTACATTTATCTCTAGGAGACAGAACGCGTCTCCTTCCTGAGCGGTATGATGGCTGCGTTGTACCCATGGTGTTTATACTTGCGTACTATTGTTTGTACAGATGAACGTGGTGTGGTACGTCAGGCATTTGGAAATTGCTCCCAAGGATGAACCAGATTTGTGGAGGTCTGCAAATTTTCTTCTGAGGTCTTGGCTGATTGCTTTTGATTTTCCCATGATGTCAAGCAAAAGCACTGAGGTTGAAGGTAGGCCTTGAAATACATCCACAGGTACACCTCCAATTGACTCAAATGATGGCAGTTAGCCTATCAGAAGCTTCTAACGCCATGATATCATTTTCTGGAATGTTCCAAGCTGTTTAAAGGCACAGTCAGTTGTGATACAGTGAGTTATAAGTGAAATAATCTGTCTGTAAACAATTGTTGGAAAAATTAGATGTCCTAACCAACTTTCCAAAACTATAGTTTGTTAACAAGACATTTTTGGAGTGGTTGAAAAACTAGTTTTAATGACACCAACCTAAGTGTATGTAAACTTCCGACTTCAACTGTAAATCCCTGCATCCACTCAACCTAAGATTGTTAGCCCCTTTCAAGCAGTCTCTGTTGCCAACTAATGCCAAGTGCTTTAGGTGTAACACTGTTGTAGCTGGACAACAACACAACAGAGTCAAAATAAAAGTATCACTTTATACAGTATATCGATCAATGGATTACTTTTGTTGGCACCTCTTTCTCTGCATGCAAGTAATATAATCTAACATACCCTGTAAGCGCTTAGGTTTATGTGGGCTAAAAACACCCCCTAAGATATCTAATTTATGTAACCCTGAAAGATGACTGAATTTTTTTAAATAACATTGTGTTAATATAGAAGATCACCATCAAAGACAAGGTAACTAGGACATCTGGGCCGTTAACTCCATTTAGCCAATGGCACGGCTCCCACTAATCCCATCATGAGCAGAAAAAGGGTAGGGCTAACGAGAACGAGAGGACTGCTAATGCAGGGCTCCACAGGGCAACCATTTTACTCATATATGCAGCTAAATATTTTGCTGTGCGACCTGGAATAATTTAGAAGCACCCGTCCGCCTTGAAAAATGTGGATTCTAGCTATACTACCTCAAATATTCTTCATTATGCTCCTAAATTTCCTTGTGTGGGCCTACATTTTTCAACTTAGGTGCACACGTACTCATTGTAAAAAAAGGTCCGCTTTTGAAGTGGAAAGATGGAGATGGGTGACTCTCGCCTAACTACCTCATCTGTCTGCACTCGCAAAAAAACAAAAAAAACAAATCAATAGTCATTTCCATAGACTCCGGTGTGGAACTTTTGAGTGATAACTAGAAAATTACAATGGGCCAACTGCGTAATGAGAAATGGATCGATATCTGGCACAGTTCTGTGGGTGTTATGCCTCGTTGTTGGCCAACAAACCCTCTGTAATTAAGAAGTACACTCTCAACCCTTAATACCTCTTCAGTTTCACTTCTGTACTCCTTAGAAGATTATTTATCACGAATAGCTCCTTGTTCAACTGGATTCCAAAGCAATGCATCTGTATATTCTAATGTGAATTCGATAATTCCAGAAACAAATTACTTTTTATAATTAAATATGTAATGATAGTATTGAAAGAGACCGACAATAGGCCTGGGGCACTTTCAAATAATTTAATTGATGGAAGTTCAATATGTGCTTTCAGCAGATGAAGACTTTGCTTGGTGATCTTTCTTTGGACAACAGCAGTTCATACATATTCATTGCGGGAGGCTATTAATTTATGTTGTTTTTGTGTGTGCCAGCTGAGAGACAAAATGTAACTTTTATTATCTCATTATAACATTGTAATTAGGGAGAATAAAGGGCCTTCTCTAAGCTTTGAGATCTTTGCAGATGGGAAGATTAGCATAGCTCTAAAATGACTCTCAAACTAAGTCAGCTAATTACAACTTTGGAGTTCACACATGAGTGCATGGCTGTCTGATGTTAAAAGATAATGTTTTAAACCCACTATTTGAATAATGATACTTTATGTGTACGTGGGCCCTCTCAATAGTATTGGATAATATTATTTCAGTCAAAAATATACTGTGTGAATGTGTTTAAGCAAAAATGTTTCTGTATAACAAGTCAATGTCTGTCAACCTGCACTGTTCTGACTTGAGCTCTGTGCACAGAAAATGTAAAACTATGGCTAATCACAGGTAGAACTCTATGTAAAACATGTACTCAACAGGAGTGAACTGAAGTTGCTGCATAGGCTACCTTGAGCTTGTAGCCTACTGTTACATCAACAATGTAATGTGCAGTACCAGTCAAAAGTTTGGACACATCTACTCATTCAAGAATTCAAGAATAATAGTTAAGTCATCAAAACTATGAAATGACACATATGGAAACATGTACTAACCAAAAAAGTGTTAAACAAATCTAAATATATTTGAGATTCTTCAAAGTAGCCACCCTTTGCCTTGATGACAGCATTGCATATTCTTGGCATTCTCTCAACCAGATTTACCTGGAAAGCTTTTCCAACAGTCTTGAAGGAGTTCCCACATAAGCTGAGCACTTGTTGGCTACTTTTCCTTCACTCTGCGGTCCAACTCATCCCAAACCATCTCAATTGGGTTGAGGTCGGATGATTGTGGAGGTCAGGTCATCTGATGCAGCACTCCATCACTCTCCGTCTTGGTCAAATAGCCCTTACACAGCCTGGAGGTGTGTTGGGTCATTGTCCTGTTGAAAAACAAATGACAGTGGGACTAAGCACAAACCAGATGGGATGGCGTATCGCTGCAGAATTCTGTGGTAGCCATGCTGGTTAAGTGTGCCTTGAATTATAAATCAATCTTTGCCAGTGTCACCAGCAAAGCACCCCCACACCATCCCACTTCCTCCTCCATACTTCACGGTGAGAACCACACATGCAGATATTATCCGTTAACCTACTCTGCGTCTCAAAGGCACGGCGGTTGCAACCAAAAATCTCAAATTTGGACTCATCAGACCAAAGGACAGATTTTCACCGGTCTAATGTCCATTGCTCGTGTTTCTTGTCCCCTTCTTCTTGTTGGAGTCCTTTAGTAGTAGCTTCTTTGCAGCAATTCAACCATGAAGGCCTGATTCACGCAGTCTCCTCTGAACAGTTGACGTTGAGATGTGTCTGTTACTTGAACTTCGTGAAGCATTTATTTGGGCTGCAATTTCTGAGGCTGGTAACTCTAATGAACGTATCCTCTGCAGCACAGGTAACTCTGGGTCTTCCATTCCTGTGGTGGTCCTCATGACAGCCAGTTTCATCATAGTGCTTGATGGTTTTTGCAATGTACTTGAAGAAACTTTCAAAGTTCTTGACATTATACGGATTAACTGACCTTCATGGCTTAGAGTATGGGGCTCCCAAGTGGCGCAGCGGTCTAAGGCACTGCATCTCAGTGCTAGACGCATCACTACAGACCCTGGATTGATTCCAGTCTGTATCACAACCGGCCGTGATTGGGAGTCCCACAGGGCGGCGCACAATTGGCCCAGCGTCGTCCAGGTTTGGCCGTTATTGTAAAAAATAATTTGTTCTTAACTGACTTGCCTAGTTAAATAAAGGTTCAATAACAAAATATATATATTTTTTTAAATATGGACTGTTTATTTGAGCTGTTCTTGCCATAATATGGACTTGGTCTTTTACCAAATAGGGCTATCTTCTGTATACCACCCCTACCTTGTCACAACACAACTGATTGGCTCAAACGCATTAAGAAGGAAAGAAATTCCACAAATTAACTTTTAACAATTGAAATGCATTCCAGGTGACTAGCTCATGAAGATGTTTGAGAGAATGCCAAGAGTGTGCAAAGCCATCATCAAGGCAAGGGGTGGCTACTTTGAAGAATCTCAAATATAAAATATATTTTGATTTGTTGAACACTTTTGGTTACTACATGATTCCATGTGTTATTTTTTCGCTTTGATGTCTTCACTATTATTCTACAATCTAGAAAATAGTAAAAATAAAGAAAACCCTGAAATGAGTAGGTGTGTCCAAACGTTTCACTAGTACTGTACGTCCAGCAGTGACAACAAGGAGTCAATATGCGCAGAAAAACACTACCAGACAGTTTCATCATAGCGCAGGGCATTTCTGACCCGACAACCTGCCTTCTGCATATTTCTGAGCTGACAACCTACCTTCTGCATATTTCTGACCCGACAACCTACCTTCTGCATATTTATGACCCGACAACCTACCTTCTGCATATTTCTGACCCGACAACCTACCTTCTGCATATTTATGACCCGACAACCTACCTTCTGCATATTTATGACCAGACAACTGCATACTGCAAACAAGCACAAATTCAAATTATACCCATTTACTATAAAAGGTTATATCATACAATTAAATCAATAGGATGGAAAACGCAAGGAGATCTTCACAGAGCACAGAAAATGATTTTCACCATTTTAAAGTACAATAGCTTGCCTCAATACATGCTGGTACATATTACAATGGGGACCTCTGGTGGTTGTTTCTGTTGGTCAGTGAAATACAGTCAGCACCCCTAGGACACACAATGTCTATTCAATTACTTTAAACAGGGCTCAGGGCACTATTGGGTGGAAGATATTCTTAAAGGGCAGGCAATGCAGGACAGGTAGAGATGAGAGTGATGAAGGTGTAATGATATCCACTATTTGATAAGCAAGTGATAGAGGGAGTGTGGAAGAGAAATGATGAGGGAACCGTGATGTCATGCTGATTGACACAAAAGGTCAAGTCAGCTGAGCTCTGTCAAAGCAGGAGGTGAGGCCCCTGGACAAAATGTCACAGTGGATCTGAGGACATGCCATGTCTTCTGATGAAGGTCATGCAAATTAAATAGTCAGCTCTACTACTTAAACTGTTACTGTCTAACCGGTTTAATGAGTCCAACCAATGCTCGGCTCTACACAATAGGGCCTAAATCTATCAGACTTAAAGGTCTCTTGCCGCCTATCCACAATTGCCAGTGCAACATAATTGAACACGCAGTCACTTGGGAGAATATCATGACACTTTCAAAAGCCTGCAAAAATGCATTTTTTTTTTCATACAGTCACTCACTCCCATCCCCAGTCCCAATGACTCCCTAATATATATGGATAGGTCGTAGTAGCAAAATGGTGTAAACTCTTCCTGGTCAATCAAAATTGTAGGTGGAGCTTATACCATATTGCTGATAACAGCTATAGTCCTTGGAGATCCATAAGGGGATTTATGAACAGGTGTGGGGTCGGGGCTAGGCTAGGAACAACTTGAAAGTAGAATCCAACACTCAAGAGTTAAACCCTATACACAATAAGTTGCTCAAGGGCATCAGTGGAAATCTACCAAGACTGGAGCTCAACATTTAACCCTTTAAAGCCAGGTCAGGAACTGCTGACACACTCCAGCCACATGAGGTCTAGCATTGTCTTGCATTAGGAAGAACCCAGGGCCAACCGCACCAGCATATGGTCTCACAAGGGGTCTGAGGATCTCATCTCGGTACCTAATGGCAGTCAGGCTACCTCTGGCGAGCACATGGAGGGCTGTGCGGCCCCCCAAAGAAATGTCACCCCACACCATGACTGACCCACCGCCAAACCGGTCATGCTGGAGGATGTTGCAGGCAGCAGAACATTCTCCACGGCGTCTCCAGACTCTGTCATGTCTGTCACATGTGCTCAGTGTGAACCTGCTTTCATCTGTGAAGAGCACAGGGTGCCAGTGGCGAATTTGCCAATCTTGGTGTTCTCTGGCAAATGCTGTAAGCACAACCCCCACCTGTGGACGTCGGGCCCTCATACCACCCTCATGGAGTCTGTTTCTGACCGTTTGAGCAGACACATGCACATTTGTGGCCTGCTGGAGGTCATTTTGCAGGGCTCTGGCAGTGCTCCGGCAGTGCTCCTCCTTGCACAAAGGCGGAGGTAGCGGTCCTGCTGCTGGGTTGTTGCCCTCCTACGGCCTCCTCCACATCTCCTGATGTACTGGCCTGTCTCCTGGTAGCGCCTCCATGCTCTGGACACTACGCTGACAGACACAGCAAACCTTCTTGAAACAGCTCGCATTGATGTGCCATCCTGGATGAGCTGCACTACCTGAGCCACTTGTGTGGGTTGTAGACTCCGTCTCATGCTACCACTAGAGTGAAAGCACCGCCAGCATTCAAAAGTGACCAAAACATCAGCCAGGAAGCATAGGAACTGAGAAGTGGTCTGTGGTCCCCACCTGCAGAACCACTCCTTTATTGGGGGTGTCTTGCTAATTGCCTATAATTTCCACCTGTTGTCTATTCCATTTGCACAACAGCATGTGAAATGTATTGTCAATCAGTGTTGCTTCCTAAGTGGACAGTTTGATTTCACAGAAGTGTGATTGACTTGGAGTTACATTGTGTTGTTTAAGTGTTCCCTTAATTTTTTTTGAGCAGTGTATGGCATAGTAGCTAGGTTTCCATCCAATTGGTGATTTTCATGCGAATTTTCTAAAATCTGCATAAAACAATAAGGGCATTTTCTCACCAGAGATGTGCTTTCATCCAACTGACTTATTGCAGGTAAGAGACTGTGCTAGATGATCTCATGCACATAAAAATAACTTTTGCAATTAAATTCCCATGTGCCGAATAAAAATATGAGTTAAATGGGTTTCCATCGCATTTTTAACTCTACCGATGGTTTTGACACAAACTTATGCGTTATATAGCAAATGTGCCCACTCTGGTCGTGGCACGTGCACTCCAGCCAACATCTCGGAGATACAGTAAGGGTGAGCAACCTACATGATGAGATTATTATGGATAAGAGCAAGTTTATTTTTATTTGTCAAATGGCAGCCAAGCATTGATCATCATGTCACCAGAATAAGGCCCTCGATAATTATTGGAAATGAGCATCAAGCACACCACTGTGCACTTTCACCACCCTGTGAAGTTTATCATAACTTATTTAATCTGTAGCCTAATAAACTGTATGCTTTCCTGAGTCCTAGTGGGACAACTAGGCTTGGCACAATTATCGTATAATTGTGTTACTGACAATTATGGACAATAACAGTGAACTAAAAGTTTGCATGACAATGAATCGTTGCCCAAAATTCCACAATCTATGAAGAACCACACAACATATCACGTGACTCCAAGTTTACTGATGGTTATTATATCAATATTTGCGCATAAAGGAATTTCATAATTATTTCATAAAGGCATAATTAATTTAACCGACACAAAAAGAGCCCCTCATGTTGAACAAACCAAATGTCTGTTGAGATTTATAATATTGTACAAGCATTTCCTGTTTCCATCAGCCCGGTCGTGACTTTTTTCATGCATCAGGTAATTCATTTTCATGCGTCAGGTAATTCATTTTCATGCATCAGGTAATTCTTCCGCATTAAATGGTTGGATGGAAACCTGGTTAGTGTCTTTAAACAACTGGTAAATTGTCTGTACACGAACAATACATAAAATAAACCACCTGTTGGCTGATCTTTGCAATTACACCATCAAACATTACACCAGAAAATGTCTGATCTCACCAGCCTGTAAAAACTGAATTCTGCTCCCCCGAATGGTTTGTGCATTGTCAAAAACAGTTTCTGAAATTCAATGCATGGAAAATGCTCATAAGATGTCCAGAGTAAAAACAATGCTCACAAGATGTCAGAGTAAATTTTCTAAGAAATCATTTTATTTTTGCCGATGTATAGTCATTTCAAATGTTTGTGATGTATATAAGACATTGGCATTATGGCTACGTGCACACAGGCAGCACAATTCTGATATTTTTCCACTAATTGGTCTTCTGACCAATCACATCATGTCTTTCACCAGATCTTTTTCAGAGCTGATCTGATTGGTCAAAAGACCAATTAGTGAAAAAAAGATCAGAATTGGGCTGCCTGTGTAAACACAGCCTAAGTGATGCAAACCACACATTTGCATAGATTTTTTGTTAGTCAAATCATGTCAATGTCTTGATACTTAAGAAATATGTTATTTGGGGTCTCCTTGGACAGTCCTAATCACTAAATGTTTTCATGCAAGGAGAACTGGGTCCGGTTTTTCTAAGGGTTAAAGTACACCACAAAGTAAGCACAACACAATCCCTTCTCTAAGGAACAGAACAGCTAATTAATAAAACATTTTATCATCATACTTCCAGGTGTTCCTACAATTGTCAAAGTTAAGCTTGTCATAAGATAATGACCTGCAATGAGATGTGTTTCCTTTAGAGAGTCCTACAAACTCAGCGGTCATACTGCAATCAGTGTATCTTTCATCTCGGATCTCTCTGTGGCTTCCAACAGTCTGAAAATGGAATGGCTACAGAGAGATTGACCAAACAGAAAGCCTCCAGAGCTTTGGAGTTTTAAATAGATATAATAGGAATCAAAACAATCTGAGTACCATTAACATATGATACCGTAGGCTAAGATAGATAATGTTGGCTGATGACAGACGTGTCTGGAGAGGGAAAGTCAGCTCTTATTCCCCTCCTGCTGGAATAAGTTAATGTGAATCCTGTGTGATGACATTCTAGCATATGTGGAGGGAGTTGGAGGGGCCCCTTCTCACCCAAGCGCCTGTCCCCCCTAATGGTCTCATTAAGCACAGACTCAATCAGCTGGCCTTCCCCTTCTCCACCCCATACACCATCCTTCTTTCTCTCCTCTCCCTTTCCCTTGTGACTCAGTCCCACAGTTCCATAATGTGGGTCACAAGCTGGAGAAAAATATCTGTAGAGATAGCATATAATGAAAACATTAGGCTACTAGGAAATCACTGCATCAGAAAACTCTCAATGCAAAGAACATTTAAAAACATTAAAAAAAACAGATGACTAAAGTTGTTAGCCTACTTTACAAAGAGAATGGCTGCAGGTAGGTAGAACAGCAAGGCCAGGTGATTGCACACATTTACTGTTACTGATGAGGAGTATGGAGAGAGCTTAAGGGTTTTTATTTGCATCAAGGTGACTTAATATTAACGTTGAGTGAAATAATACAAGCGCACTAGCCTACAACAGTTTTACACTTCAGTAATGACCGTTAACAAGCTCAACAGTGACAAGATAAGCAGAAATAACAAGGAATGTCACTTGGAGGCTTTACACATTACGCATGGATGCATCAGATCAATAATCATCTTAATGAATGCTGCAGCAAACCAGGGGACAAAAGATCTTGCATGGCCGAATAACTCGCATCGTAACATACAATCCATAAAAAAACAGCCATTAATTTCAAAACATCTGAGTCCGCTCAAATAAGCAACTCATTAACAACCTATAGTTTCGGCAAGTTGGTTAGGACATCTACTCTGTGCATGACACAAGGAATTTTTCCAACAATTGTTTACGGACAGATTATTTCACTTATAATTCACTGTATCACAATTCCAGTGGGTCAGAAGTTTACATACACTAAGTTGACTGTGCCTTTAGCTTGGAAAATTCCAGAAAATTATGTCATGGCTTTAGAAGCTTCTGATAGGCCAATTTACATAATTTCAGTCAATTGAAGGTGTACCTGTGGATGTATTTCAAGGCCTACCTTCAAACACAGTGCCTCTTTGCTTGACATCATGGGAAAATCCAAATAAATCAGCCAAAACCTCTGTCTGGTTTGCTCCCAAGTCTGGTTCATCCTTGGGAGCAATTTCCAAACTCCTGAAGGTACCACATTCATCTGTACAAACAATAGTACGCAAGTATAAACACCATGGGACCACGTAGCCGTCATACCGCTCAGGAAGGATACGCGTTCTGTCTCCTAGAGATGAACGTACTTTGGTGAGAAAAGTGCAAATCAATCCCAGAAGAACAGCAAAGGAACTTGTGAAGATGCTAGATGAAACAGGTATAAAAGTATCTATATCCACAGTAAAACGAGTCCTATATCAACATAACCTGAAAGGCCGCTCAGCAAGGAAGAAGCCCTTGCTCCAAAACCGCCATCAAAAATCCAGACTACGGTTTGCAACTGCACATGGGGACAAATATCGTACTTACAGGCAAAAACAAGATCCCACAATCACAGGTGGGAAAAAGGGCTGTCTAAGTATGATCCCCAATCAGAGACAACGCTAAACAGCTGCCTCTGATTGGGAACCACACTAGGCCAACAAAGAAATAGACATATAGATATGCCCCCCCTGTCACACCCTGACCTAACAAAATAGAGAATAAAACAGGCTCTCTAAGGTCAGGGCGTGACAGTCATGCACAAAGTAGATGTCCTAACCGACTTGCCGAAACTATAGGTTGTTAACAAGAAATGTGTGGAGTGGTTGAAAAACGAGTTTTAATGACTCCAACCAAAGTGTATGTAACTATATATATGTAACTATATATATATATATATGTAACTATATATATAACTATATATGTAACTATATATATATATACACTGCTCAAAAAAATAAAGGGAACACTAAAATAACACATCCTAGATCTGAATGAATGAACAAATCTTATTAAATACTTTTTTCTTTACATAGTTGAATGTGCTGACAACAAAATCACACAAAAAGAATCAATGGAAATTCAATTTATCAACCCATGGAGGTCTGGATTTGGAGTCACACTCAAAATTAAAGTGGAAAACCACACTACAGGCTGATCCAACTTTGATGTAATGTCCTTAAAACAAGTCAAAATGAGGCTCAGTAGTGTGTGTGGCCTCCATGTGTCTGTATGACCTCCCTACAACGCCTGGGCATGCTCCTGATGAGGTGGCAGATGGTCTCCTGAGGGATCTCCTCCCCGACCTGGACTAAAGCATCCGCCAACTCCTGGACAGTCTGTGGTGCAACGTGGCGTTGGTGGATGGAGCGAGACATGATGTCCCAGATGTGCTCAATTGGATTCAGGTCTGGGGAACGGGCGGGCCAGTCCATAGCATCAATGCCTTCCTCTTGCAGGAACTGCTGACACACTCCAGCCACATGAGGTCTAGCATTGTCTTGCATTAGGAGGAACCCAGGGCCAACCGCACCAGCATATGGTCTCACAAGGGGTCTGAGGATCTCATCTTGGTACCTAATGGCAGTCAGGCTACCTCTGGCGAGCACATGGAGGGCTGTGCGGCCCCCCAAAGAAATGCCACCCCATACCATGACTGACCCACCGCCAAACCGGTCATGCTGGAGGATGTTGCAGGCAGCAGAACGTTCTCCACGGCATCTCCAGACTGTCACATGTGCTCAGTGTGAACCTGCTTTCATCTGTGAAGAGCAAATGCAAATGCCAAACATCCTGCACTGGCAAATGCCAAACGTCCTGCACGGTGTTGGGCTGTAAGCACAACCCCCACCTGTGGATGTCGGGCCCTCATACCACCCTCATGGAGTCTGTTTCTGACCGTTTGAGCAGACACATGCACATTTGTGGCCTGCTGGAGGTCATTTTGCAGGGCTCTGGCAGTGCTCCTCCTGCTCCTCCTTGCACAAAGGTGGAGGTAGCGGTCCTGCTGCTGGGTTGTTACCCTCCTACGGCCTCCTCCACGTCTCCTGATGTACTGGCCTGTCTCCTGGTAGCGCCTCCATGCTCTGGACACTACGCTGACAGACACAGCAAACCTTCTTGCCACAGCTCGCATTGATGTGCCATCCTGGATGAGCTGCACTACCTGAGCCACTTGTGTGGGCTGTAAGACTCCGTCTCATGCTACCACTAGAGTGAAAGCACCGCCAGCATTCAAAAGTGACCAAAACATCAGCCAGGAAGCATAGGAACTGAGAAGTGGTCTGTGGTTACCACCTGCAGAACCACTCCTTTATTGGGGGTGTCTTGCTAATTGCCTATAATTTCCACCTGTTGTCTATTCCATTTGCACAACAGCATGTGAAATTTATTGTCAATCAGTGTTGCTTCCTAAGTGGACAATTTGATTTCACAGAAGTGTGATTGACTTGGAGTTACATTGTGTTGTTTAAGTGTTCCCTTTATTTTTTTTGAGCATTATATATACACACACATATATATACAGGTGGTGTGGGGGTATACAGAAGATAGCCCTATTTGGTTAAAGACCAAGCCCATATTATGGCAAGAACAGCTCAAATAAGCAAAGAGAAATGACAGGTCATCATTGCTTTAAGACACGAAGGTCAGTCAATATGGAAAATTTCAAGAACTTTGAAAGTTTCTTCAAGTGCAGTCGCAAAAACCATCAAGCGCTATGATGAAACTGGCTCTCATGAGGACTGGCTCTCTCAACGTCAACAGTGAAGAGGTGACACCGGGATACTGGCGTTCTAGGAAGACTTGCAAAGAAAAAGCCATATCTCAGGCCAATAAAAAGAAAAGATGAAGATGGGCAAAAGAACACAGACACTGGACAGAGGAACTCTGCCTAGAAGGCCAGCATCCCGGAGTCGCCTCTTTACTGTTGATGTTGAGACTGGTGTTTTGCGGGTACTATTTAATGAAGCTGCCAGTTTAGGACTTGTGAGGTGTCTGTTTCTCAAACTAGACACTCTAATGTACTTGTCCTCTTCCTCAGTTGTGCACCGGGGCCTTCCACTCCCACTTTCTATTCTGGTTAGAGACAGTTTGCGCTGTTCTGTGAAGGGAGTAGTACACAGCGTTGTACGAGATCTTCAGTTTCTTGGCAATTTCTCGCCTGGAATAGCCTTCATTTCTCAGAACAAGAATAGACTGACGAGTTTCAGAAGAAAGTGCTTTGTTTCTGGCCATTTTGAGCCTGTAATCGAACCCACAAATGCTGACGCTCTAGATACACAACTAGTCTAAAGGACAGCTTTATTGCTTCTTTAATCAGACAACAGATTTCAGCTGTGCTAACATAATTGCAAACGTTTTTTTAATGATCAATTAGCCTTTTAAAATGATAAACTTGGATTAGCTAAAACAACGTGCCATTGGAACACAGGAGTGATGGTTGCTGATAATGTGCCTCTGTACACCTATATAGATATTCCATTAAAAATCATCCGTTCCCAGCTACAATAGTCATTGACAACTAACTATGTCTACACAGTATTTCTGATCAACTTGATGTTATTATATATACAGTGAGGGAAAAAAGTATTTGATTCCCTGCTGATTTTGTATGTTTGCCCACTGACAAAGAAATGATCAGTCTATAATTTTAATGGTAGGTTTATTTGAACAGTGAGAGACAGAATAACAACAAAAAATCCAGAAAAACGCATGTCAAAAATGTTATAAAATGATTTGCATTTTAATGAGGGAAATAAGTATTTGAACCCTCTGCAAAGCATGACTTAGTACTTGGTGGCAAAACCCTTGTTGACAATCACAGAGGTCAGACGTTTCTTGTAGTTGGCCACCAGGTTTGCACACATCTCAGGAGGGATTTTGTCCCACTCCTCTTTGCAGATCTTCTCCAAGTCATTAAGGTTTCGAGGCTGACGTTTGGCAACTCGACATTCAGCTCCCTCCACAGATTTTCTATGGGATTAAGGTCTGGAGACTGGCTAGGCCACTCCAGGACCTTAATGTGCTTCTTCTTGAGCCACTCCTTTGTTGCCTTGGCCATGTGTTTTGGGTCATTGTCATGCTGGAATACCCATACACGACCCATTTTCAATGCCCTGGCTGAGGGAAGTAGGTTCTCACCAAAGATTTGACGGTACATGGCCCCGTCCATCGTCCCTTTGATGCGGTGAAGTTGTCCTGTCCCCTTAGCAGAAAAACACCCCCAAAGCATAATGTTTCCACCTCCATGTTTGATGGTGGGGGTGGTGTTCTTGGGGTCATAGGCAGCATTCCTCCTCCTCCAAACACGGCGAGTTGAGTTGATGCCAAAGAGCTCCATTTTGGTCTCATCTGACCACAACACTTTCACCCAGTTGTCCTCTGAATCATTCAGATGTTCATTGGCAAACTTTGGTCTTGGCCATGGTGGAGAGTTTGGAATCTGATTGATTGATTGCTTCTGTGGACAGGTGTCTTTTATACAGGTAACAAACTGAGATTAGGAGCACTCCCTTTAAGAGTGTGCTCCTAATCTCAGCTCGTTACCTGTATAAAAGACACCTGTGAGCCAGAAATCTTTCTGATTGAGAGGGGGTCAAATACTTATTTCCCTCATTAAAATGCAAATCAATTTATAACATTTTTGACATGAGTTTTTCTGAATTTATTTGTTGTTATTCTGTCTCTCACTGTTCAAATAAACCTACCACTAAAATTATAGACTGATCATTTCTTTGTCAGTGGGCAAACGTACAAAATCAGCAGGGGATCAAATACTTTTTTACCTCACTGTGTATATACACACACACACACACACACACACACACACACACACACACACACACACACACACACACACACACACACACACACACACACACACACACACACACACACACACACAGTGGATTCGGAAAGTATTCAGACCCTTTGACTTTTTCCACATATTACGTGGAGCAAAAAAGTCGAAGAAATTAGAGCTCCGAGACAGGATTGTGTCGAGGCACAGATCTTGGGAAGGGTTCCAAAAAATGTCTGCAGCATTGAAGGTCCCCAAGAACACAGTGGCCTCCATCATTCTTAAATGGAATAAGTTTGGAACCACCAAGACTCTTCCTAGAGCTGGCTGCCCAGCCAAACTGAGCAATCGGGGGAGAAGGGCCTTGGTCAGCGAGGTGACCAAGAACCTGATGGTCACTTTGACAGAGCTCCAGAATTCATCTGTGGAGATGGGAGAAACTTCCAGAAGAACAACCATCTCAGCAGCACTCCACCAATCAGGCCTTTGTGGTAGAGTGGCCAGATGGAAGCCACTCCTCAGTAAAAGGCACATGACAGCCCGCTTGGAGTTTGCCAGAAGGCACCTAAAGACTCTCAGACCATGAGAAACAAGCTTCCCTGGTCTGATGAACAAGAGTAAACTCTTTGCCCTGAATGCCAAGCGTCACATCTGGAGGAATCCTGGCACCATCCCTACGGTGAAGCATGGTGGTGACAACATTATGCTGTGGGGATGTTTTTCCGTGGCAGGGACTGACAGACTAGTCAGGATCGAGGGAAAGATGAACGAAGCAAAGTACAGGGAGATCTTTGACGAAAACCTGCTGCAGAGCGCTCAGGACCTCAGACAGAAGCGAAGGTTCACCTTCCAACAGGACAATGACCTTAAGCAAACAGCCAAGACAACACAAGAGTGGCTTTGGGACAAGTCTCTGAATGTCCTTGAGTGGCCCAGCCAGAGCCCGGACTTGAACCAGATCGAACATCTCTGCAGAGACCTGAAAATAACTGATGCGATGCTCCCCATCCAACCTGAAAAAGCTTGAGAATATCTGCAGAGAAGAAGGGGAGAAGCTCCCCAAATATAGGTGTGCCAAGCTTGTAGCGTCATACCCAATCAGAGTCAAGGCTGTAATCGCCACCAAAGGTGCTTCAACAAAGTACTAAGTAAAAGGTATGAATACTTATGTAAATGTGATATTCATGTTTTTTCTTTTTAATATATTTGCTAAAATTTCTAAAAACCTGTTTCTTTAACATTATGGGGTATTGTGTGTAATTTCAGTACTTCTGTATAACATTTCCTACAAGTTTCCTCGTGGTTCTTTTTAAAGTAATGTTCTCAAATTGTTCAGAGAATGTTAAATAACATTCTTCTGTGGGAATTTCAGTACTTCCGCATAATGTTTTCTACAGGTTTCCTTGTGGTTCTTTTTAAAATGATGTTCTCAGAATGTTCAGAGTACGTTAAGAAACAACGTTCTTCTGTGGGAATTTCAGTACAACATTTTCTGCAGGTTTCCTCATGGTTCTATTTAAAGTCCGGTTCTCAGAAAACTTTACATAAAAAAGACAAGAAAACATTAGTAATGTTCAAAGAAAGTTCTAAGAATGTTATTTAAAAACATATACGTACATTCCCTTCTCAGCATCAACACATTTCTTATCTATCCTCTACCTTATTAAGTGTGTTCAGGTGTGTTGGCCCTTCCCACTAATTGGCCACACCTGATCTTAATGAGTGCTTGTTTCCTTTGCTATATGGTGTTGGAATAGAGTAAAATTAACAGCTTTGTATTAGTTTAAAAAACATGGCATGCTAGCTCCATCCTGGTGGCACACTGGACTAATTCCATGGATAGAGAACAGAAGATCTTAGGTTTGAATCTCACTAATGCCGTGCCACAGTAAAAATAAAATGTGTTTATGTCCTATCTGTGCTTGGAGTTAAAAACAGTTAACCAAAAATAAGCTAGCAGTGTTATTGAAAATCTTATTGAAACATGTTCTCAGTGGTGTAAAGCACTTAAGTAAAAATACTTTACAGTACTACTTAAGTAGTTTTTGGGGTTATTAATATTTTTGACAACTGTTACTTCACTAAATTCCTAAAGAAATGCATGTACTTTTTACTCCATACATTTTCCCTGACACCCAAAAGTACTTGTTACATTTTGAATGCTTAACAGGACAGAACATGGTCCAATTCACACACTTATCAAGAGAACATCCCCGGTCATCCTTACTCCTCTGAACTGGCAGACTCACTAAACACAAATGCTTCATTTGTAAATTACATCTGAGTGTTGGAGTGTGCCCCTGTCTATCTGTAAAAAAAAAAAAGTGTTTTGCTTAATATAAGTAATTAGAAATGATTCATACTTTTACTTTTGATACTTAAGTACATTTTGTAATTACATTTACTTTTGATACTTAAGTATATTTAAACCAAATACTTTTAGACTTTTACTAAAGTATTATTTTACTGGGTGACTTTCACTTTTACTTGAGTCATTTTCTATTAAGGTGTTTTTACTTGTACTCAAGTATGGCAATTAGGTACCGTTTCCACCACTGCTTTACTTAATTACCTTCAAATACCCATAGTTCTGTTTTCAGAACGTTAATAAAACCTCCCAGAAAAACTTTCAGGGAACCATAGTAAAACGTTCTCAGAAACTTCCTGCAACCTAAAAATGTAAAATTCCCAGAATAGGCGACATCAATATATTTTTACCTGTCAGGAAACGTATGGCTTCCTTCCCAGAACCAATGGAAAACCAAAAACGTTCCCACAACTTCCAAGGTACCAAATGTGCTAGCTGGTCGTTATCCCCACAACAGGACTTTAAAAAAACAAGCAGTAAAGTGCTAGCATAGGGAAATATAGAAACAACGTCACATGTTCAGTTCAGTTGGTGGTTGATTCTTTGATAGCCTACATCGCAAAACCCCAAACCCGCTTCCAATAATTTCACAAAGACTTACCTTTCCTGCTTTAGAACACCTCCGGTATGTCTGTGTTACTCCTGCGGTTTGGTTCATGGTTGACAAGTAAAACTCCTGTGAAATGAAAGAGAAGCTGTTGTCTAAAAAGTAACGTTAGGCAACAAGTTGATGGTAATTTTCACTGTGGACAACTCAGGTAATTAAAACATACTATACCTACAGTAGATATAGGCTGATTGGCCGCTTCAGGTTCTCTCCCTAAGTTGGCGTCTCCTTGGTTTGTAAAAGTTTTCGGTATAGCCTAAACTAGTAACTTATTTATTTTCAGAGACAACGTTTTCCCCAATTTATTCCACAATATTTACAGGAACGGTTAGCCAACCTTGCGAAGTTGTTGCAAACAGCTCAAGCGTTTCTTTGGCGGCAAAAGCTCCCTCTACGTCTTTCGTTGGAAACAAATTCCAATGGCCTATCAAGCCAACAAATATAACGAACACCACAATATGGCTTCACTTTCCTATGTTTATCCTTGTTGAGCTGGAATTATTTATATACTCCACTTTTTATTAGACGAAATTAGATCCCAAACAAACTTAGATTCCTGGAATATCATAATGTTCAGGTCTGCACCTAAAGCGGACGCGCATGAAAGGTGCTATACAAATGTAAAAAAATACAAATAATAGTTACCTGCGTGACCCTTTATATAGGCTACAGTCAATGGTGTGACCACTATACGAAAATATCCTCGAAGAATGATGGACGTTGTGCTGACTCCAGTCTTGGTTTGTAACGAATGGGCTGGGAAATGCTACTGTCTATACTTTTCCATTCTACTCGCTGTTCTGTCGAGAGGTGGCACGCGAAACTACAGTATAAACCGGAGGGGCCAGATGACTGCGCTGCAGATGTAGCCTATAGTAAGATAGACATTCCATGTATAAGGAAGTCTATCTACTATTGTGTTTGTAACCACATATGTAGGCTACGTACTGTATGTCAATAAAGGTAGTCATTTGGAAAATGTAATGTCTTAAATGGTTGCACACCAATGACAACCGTTTTTTACCAGATGTATTTGTAAAAAAAAAAAAACATGTCCGTTTAGTGGTGATAGTAATGGTATGGTTCAAGTCTTAGAAGTGTTAAAACAAATATATATAGTTTGAATGGGAACTCATGAGTGACCTTTTTTGCTTCTTGTCTTCTGATTGACATAGTGTAGATGAGCTGAGGGCAATCTATAATAAGGCATATCTGATATCTCCAGTGATTAATTAATTGATGGGATGCTATGTTAGAGCATAACAATAGCAATGAAGTGTAACGAATGTTGGAAGGAAAGAATGTTAGACTACTGAGAAGTAACTAATAAAGCGACAGGACACATGTGACGCTGTTGCTGTCACTCACGTCTGTCAGCAACCCAGCCAGAGCATCCCATGCTTGCCAATGAGTCATTCATTATTAAGCATTAGACCAGAGTAAGAGCATGGTTCTTGCAACGCCAGGATTGTGGGTTCGATTGCCACAGGGGACCAGTATGAAAATGTATGCACTCTGGATACGAGCGTCTGCTGAATGACTAAAGTAACATTTTAAATAATTGAAACGCAATGTTATCTCTGCTCTCCTGGCACTAGTAGGCTCTATTTTCATCTGGAGCATTTCGGAAAGGGAAGTTCCGTGTTTTGTATTGGACTATACCATGGATTTGATATGAGCAAAGCCACAATTCAAAACTCTCCCTGTCTTGTGAGAACCCAGATAAGTTACACAGTGAGTCCTTGGAGCTACTTTTCAGAAAGGAAGAGGACAGCGTGTTGACAGCCAAGGGCAGGGAGACATAGGGCAGGCACACACACATCACCCATAAGCCTCGCTGTCATCGCCAGGGACACAACCATGAGCATCAGAATATCCTAATCCTTTTCGTCACATTTGACACAGAGCATGAAAACACCATTTTCATTTTCATGAATGAGAAGTTTAAAAAGTATGTAAGTTAACTGAGGTTAAATAAGCATAACATCAGACAAGGATCCCAGGTCACACTGAGAAGCTGGATTTTAACTGCATTTGAACAGCCTCCCACTCTGCCTGCTGAGGATTCTCATTCTACACAGCATCTCAACCCTCCTACCATTAAAGCACTATTGATTGCTGAGTTTATGATGTTTTTCCTGTGTGCAGAATTTACTGTCAAATCAGCAGGTGCTGTACGGAACCAATTAATCAGACGAGAGGATCAATCTATTCCCAAATCACAGCATCTATATATTTTGGCTAAATTCCACACTATCTTAAAAAGGCTGTGTTGAGACTCCAGGGTTTGTGAACACCTGTTTTAGACAGATTTGCACCAACAAACGGCCCCACAAGATTTCCAGGCCATAGTAAACCAAGAGGTTACACAAATAGTATCACTAACTGACTCTGCATGCATTTGCTAAATACTTTAGATAGCAGTAGACGGCTGACTTCTTTTGAAAACACTTTTCATTAGGATCGCACTCATTTTGTTTATCTCATTTCCTTCCTTGCAGTCTTTTCTAAAGGTTTATTTCAGGGGAAGGTAAGAACTTTTTCCGAATCATTATCTTCTCAAATGTGTCATCTCTGAGCCACACTAAATTTGAGAGACACATTTTTTGGAAGGCAGAAGATCTAGGTTCCTTTTGAATTTGACACTTGATGAAAACTTTGGGCCAAACTTTTCACTTGAAACTGACTTTCTGAAGTAGCTGCTGCTGGAGCAACTGTCAGAGTCAAGGTGATGTGGGTAAGGCGGAGTCAGGCGCAGGACACAGAGATGAGTAATAATAGTAACTTTACTCAAAAATAATCCTCCAACAAGGAGAACGAAAATCCAGAATCAGATAAACGAGACAACTGACAACAAAAAACACACACAAAACCATGATGGCTCCAGACGGTTAAATAGGGAAATAATTAAAACGAAATGGGAACCAGGTGTGTACAATACAGACAAAACAAATGGAAAAAGAAATGTAGATCGGTGGAGGCTAGAAAGCCGGTGACGTCGACCGCCGAACGCCGCCTGAACAAGAAGAGGCACCAACTTCAGCGGAAGTCGTGACAGCAACTGCCACTGTCACTTCTCCAAATGTCTTTCTGCATCTGGGAATTGACTCGACACCTAAATCAGGACCCTAGACAGCAGCCGTAGAACTAGCTTTCAGGCCAAAAACAGTGTTTTCCTCAGAATGATGATATTGACTGTCAGAATCTAAAATCATATTATAAAAAATATTATTTCCTAGAGCTACAATATCTCTCTGAAAATATAATATAGGTCTAATAAGACCAAACATTCATAAGTGCATATCCGATCAGGAAATACAAAAATAAGTGGATGAAGTTTTAAAAGTCAAGAGTTAAATTCAGTAAACATGGGACGTTTTTGTAAAGGACGCCTAATTCCCCAAAGTCCCTGTTCTGTATCTGCACGGCAGAGATTATCTTGATTTGTTAACCTTTAGGTAAGCAGGTCCTTGGAGAATTCTCTGTGCTTTTCACTCCTATATTGGGAATGTTAATGTGAATCTCCTCTCACTATGTCGCTGTAACCAGATGATGGGTTTATGCATAATAATGCTTGCTGGGTATAATCTCATTTTAGAGCCTGGTCTTGTCCCTGATAGTATTAGAATGTTATTTCAGAGACTTTGTCTGTTCCTCCAAACTTTCTAGACTCTCTAAGTTGATGTGAAAGACTTGGATTTTTTGTAACAACAGCAGAATATCTCATGAGGTTGATTTGGAAATGTACTAAGAAAAGTTACTGTGTAGCAATGGCATATGTGAACAAGCTGGCTAGTGAGTGCTAGGAGCCATTGTGCAGTGACTTCACCTGCACTGTGACTTGAAGTAATATTACCCCCAAGTTACCCCAGTCATGGTATTGTAAGGGCAATGGTTAGCATGATGCTTCGACACACACACACACACACACACACACACACACACACACACACACACACACACACACACACACACACACACAGTATGTAGGAAGAAAGATGGCCATATGGAATTGAGAGAAGCCCCTTGTTGGCTCCAGTTTTACATTTTGTCTGGGTGCATGTTTGCATTAGAATCTTCAACAAAGGAGTGTGTCCTTCTGATTCGGAACAGATGGCAGGTGATCCTTCCAACCTGCACCACTTACGGCAGGATATAGTACCAGATGCTGCGTGGGAGAATCCCCATTCGCAAAGCTGTTTTCTGCATCCCTCTACCTTTGGTTGCACCTACAGGATGGCCAAATAATCCTAAACCTCTTTGCCACCTGCTTTGCATGTATCGTTATCCAGTGCCAGGATGGGACCTGAGTGGATGTGTGCACTGTATGTATGTTTTTAAGCTTCTATGCTAATTGTTTACAAAAAATGTAAGCTGGATTTTAAACTATGGCTCTTTTGAGTGTTTGTTTCCTATGACATCCAGACAGAATGCTGGATCACTCAGGGTATGCAAACCCCATGCAAATCTCAAGTCATCTACACGTAACTGCCAAAATAAAGGAAACACAAACATAAAGTGCCTAATTGGTTGTTGTGCCACCACAAGCGGCCAGAACAGCTTCAATGCACCTTGGCATATATTCTACAAGTGTCTGGAACTCTACTGGAGGGATGCGACATCATTCTTCCATGAGAAATTCTATCGTGTGGTGTTTTGTTGATTGTGGTGGAAAAACGCTATCTCAGGCGCCGCTCCAGAATCTCCCACAAGTGTTCAATTGAGTTGAGAATTGGTGAATAAGAAACACAACACACACACCCTTTAAACTCCCGATGCTCCTTTGAGAACCCTCTTTCAAAGTCACTGAGATCTCTTCTTCTAGCCATGGTACCCAAAATAATGGCAACCGGGCATTTTTATACATGACCCTAAGCATGATGGGATGTTAATTGCTTAATTAACTCAGGAACCACGCCAAATGTGGAAGCACCTGCTTTTAATATACTTTGTATTCCTCATTTACTCAAGTGTTTCCTTTATTTTGGCAGTTACCTTTATATGATCAGCCTTATTAAGCAGTACTGTCAAGCTTAGCCTCATATAAAAGGCAAGCAATGAAGCTGTGTAGCAATTACATAGTAATAAAACCATAATAGGGTATGTATGATAAGGGTGTGTGCCAAAGCAGATAACCATTTTTATTAGTTTCATTATCTTTGTTAGTCATTCAAGTTTTCATTCCAAATTGAAACTGTCTGAACCAATCACAACTCAAAGTACATACAGTACACTTTGTAGAAAATTAAGTATTTTACATGCAAGTGATAATCCTCATCTCTGCTCTAAATGTAAAATCTTGTCCTTTAAGAGTTATAATGATATCCTCATGAAACAGCATTTATTTCACGTTATATATTCATATACTTTATTTCAGACAGTTTTACATAGATAGTGGCAATCTGATCTCATTTGTAGTCAATAGAGTAATTATATCAAATTCAACTTTAAATGAAGATGTTCCATTTGTTAGTATCAAAATGGTTCAGTGGATTTATGAAAATGACATTAATAATATTAAGCCAAAGAATCCTATGTCCTGTTATAGTTTCACAGTCGGTGGAAATGTAATCTATGTCAGTACCAACTTGGCATTAATTAGTATTGGATGCAGTATCTGTTGCTGGAGAATGGTGGTGACTGGAGAGTGAGTGATATGGAGATGCTCAGACTGCCAGGCCCCAATACCACAACATATGGAAATATGGAAATAAGGTATGTGATCTTATTCCGATCAGGCGCCTGGCATATAAAGGAGAAGAAGAATCCCATTCTCTTCTCAGTGAGTGTTTGTGCAAAGCTATTTCACTGCAATTTCCGCAGCGAAGATGAAGGCTTTGCAGCAAACCAAGTCCAAAAATGAATGACTTTAGAGGTCATTATATTTGTTCATTCAATTTTGGGCTACCACCACCCAGTGATGATAGTGTGGAGGGAATAAACATCTGATGCAAATTATAATGTATTGCTTCTGCTTTAGCAATCCATGACACCTGCTTGTCAAACATCTCATTCCAAAATGATGGGCATTAATATGGGGTGAGTTGGTCCTCCCTTTGCTGCTATAACAGCCTCCACTCTTCTGGGAAGGCTTTCCACTAGATGTTGGAACATTGTTGCTGGAACTTGATTGCATTTAGCTACAAGAGCATTAGTGAGGTTGGGCACTAATGTTGGGTGATTAGGCCTGGCTCGCAGTCGGTGTTCGAATTCATCCCAAAGGTGTTAGATGGGGTTGATGTCCGGGCTCTGTGCAGGCCAGTCAAGTTCTTCCACACCGATCTTGACAAACCATTTCTGTATGGACCTTGTTTTGGGCACGGTGGCATTGTAATGCTGAAACAGGAAAGGGCCTTCCCCAAACTGTAGCCACAAAGTGGGAAGCACAGAATCGTCTAGAATGTCATTGTATGCTGTAACGTTAATATTTCCCTTCACTGGAACTAAGGGGCCCGAACCATGAAAAACAGCCCCCGACCATTCTTCCTCCTCCCTCAAACTTTACAGTTGGCGCTATGCATTCAGGCAGGTAGCGTTCTCCTTGCATCTGCCAAACCCAGATTCGTCCATCCGACTGCCAGATGGTGAAGCTTTATTCATCACTCCAGAGAACTCGTTTCCACTGCTCCAGAGTCCAATGGCAGCGAGTTTTACACCACTCCAGCCAATGCTTGGCATTGTGCATGGTGATCTAAGGCTTGTGTGCGGCTGCTCAGCCACGAAACCCATTTCATGATGCTCCCGACAAGCAGTTCTTGTGCTGACGTTGCTTCCAGAGACAGTTTGGAACTCGGTAGTGAGTGTTGCATCCGAGGACAGCCAATTTTCATGCGTTACGTGCTTCAGCACTCAGTGGTCCCGTTCTGTGAGCTTGTGTGGCCTACCACTTCGCAGCTGAGCCGTTGTTGCTCCTAGAAGTTTCCACTTCACAATAACAGCATGTACAATTGACCGGGGCAGCTCTAGCAGGGCAGAAATTTGATGAACTGACTTGTTGGAAAGGTGGCATCCTATGACGGTTCCACGTTGAAAGTCACTGAGCTCTTCAGTAAGGCCATTCTACTGCCAATGTTTGTCTATGGAGATTGCATGGCTGTGTGCTCGATTTTATACACCTGTTAGCAACGGGTGTGGCTGAAATAGCCGAATCCACTAATTTGAAGGGGTGTCCACATACATTTGTGTATATATAAGAAAATGCCTTGGAAAACGTACAAACTTTTGTGGAAATGGATCTGAAACCAAACTGAAAATAGAGTTGCTATTGTTTGGAATTTTGGAATTTCCCTGCTCACAAGCAAACCTCCAACAGTAGGTCTTTCCTCACAGTAAAGTAATTACCATTGCCGACCATTGAATTTGTTTCCATCTATGATGTCAGGCTTTATGTTCCAAAGCTATAACCATGCTTTCAATGTTGCAACTGATCCAGTGTACTTTGGAGCCCTCCTAGCTGCACTGCTATTTACAATCCATTTGAGACCAGCAGCAGCAATATGAAACGCAATGATTACCATACTTAACAATTTTTTAAATATCTATAACCCATTATGGTTCATTTACCATAACAGGCTTTTGATGGAGGTTGATTTCTTTTTACGATTACTCGGCCTCACAAGTGGCTGGTGGAACCTTAATTGGGGAGGACGGACTCATAGTAATGGCTGGAATGGAGTAAATGGAATGGTATCAAACACATCACACACAGAGTTACCATGTGTTGGATTCTATTCCATTCACTCCATTCCAGACATCATTATGAGCCCTCCTCCGCTCACCAGCCTCCCGTGCTCGGCATACATCTGTTATACAGTAAACACAATTAGATTGTGACATTCATTTAATAACACTGCCCCCTGTATCACGTATGGGCAATCACAACGTTAAATTCTGATGACAATGTCCTTTGTTTTTTTATTTGTATGTTCTGTCTGTCTCCCTCTGGTCTGTTGATTGTACTGCACACCAACTGAAACTGCACTCACCAGGGTTTTCCATAGGGAGTGTAGCTGGCTGAGGCTGATACTGACTGTGCTTCTGGACTGTGCTTCTGGACTGTGCTTCTGGACTGTGCTTCTGGACTGTGCTTCTGGACTGTGCTTCTGGGAACATCAGACTGCTGCTGCTGCAGAGTGCTGGTCTTTGTGTTAGACTTTCAAACTTTCAAACTGGTCTCTTTTAAAAAAAAGATATGTTCCATGTTTCTTCTCTGACATGCTCTTTTCAAGGTAGCTGTCTTTTATGAGGCAATTTTCAAAATCATAGCTAACTCCATTAATGCTACCCTTCCCATGTCAATGCAAACAAGTTGATATTAGAACGGAAAATTAGCATTAGGTCTAGATTACCAAAATGTGCATCTGGGAAATTAGAGCCCTCATCTTGTCTACTCAGGACCTTGGACACCGCCCAACTAGCCTATTCCCCTGCAGCTGATCCTATTGACTGATCCTGACCTACAGTAGGAGATCAAGTGATATTTAAATAAATATTTTTTTAAATCTACTTCAAAAGCATTTTTCCTTAGACTAAAATGCCGGATAAACGGTGTTATGTCTGTAAAACGACTTCTCTCTTTGAGAAAAAAAATACAAAAATCAATTTAGAGGCTACTTCCTGTATCCTGTTATGTTGTTCATGTTTACCAAAACATCCTGAAACGACAGTGCAGCCCTTCATGAGAACCCTCATTGGAGAGGATCACACAGCATGGGTCTTGTCTACTTCTAAATTGTACCCGCTTTTCTGATTACCGCAGTCAGCCTGTGATGCGTGATGTGGATGACACAGCATGTTTCCCAGTGATAGAAACCAGTGAACTCTGTTGATTATTGGGTTTTAAGAGGAAATCATGAAGCCATAATTAGAAAGTCTTGTTTACAAAATGTCCGCATTAGTGCAGCTTGGAAGTAAAGCTTTTACTTTGCCATGTGTATTGATTGCAATGCCATTATAGTTTGATCAGGGTCAGACTATTATCAAATTGAGACATAACAAAATACCAATTAATTGTACGTCTAATTATGAACCTGTTTGGTGATGCTGGACCCTCATGCAGCTGTGAGTGGTTATGTGGTGAGAAATAATTATAACTGGAAATGCTTTGCAAGGCAGTTGGTTGGGTGGTGGGGGTTGTCATTATCAGGACAAGTTTAAAAGCCGGAACTAAGAAAAATGTTTCTTTAAAAAAATGCTTGTAAAGCTTGAAGTTTCTAACCCTAACCTTAAACTTAAAGTTACTGTTCAGTGAAAATAGCACTTTTAAAAGTTAATATTCTGTTAAAGGTAGACTCAGCAATATGACATACACTACCGTTCAAAAGTTGGGGTCACTTAGAAATGTCTTTGTTTTTGAAAGAAAATAAAAAAATGTGTCCATTAAAATAACATCAAATTGATCAGAAATACAGTGTAGTAAATGTTGTAAATGTTGTAAATGACTATTGTAGCTGGAAACGTCAACAGTGAAGAGGCGACTCCGGGATGCTGGCCTTCTAGGCAGAGTTCCTCTGTCCAGTGTCTGTGTTCTTTTGCCCATCTTAAACTTTTATTTTTATTGGCCAGTCTGAGACATGGCTTTTTCTTTGCAACTCTGCCTAGAAGGCCAGCATCCCGGAGTCGCCTCTTCACTGTTGACGTTGAGACTGGTGTTTTGCGGGTACTATTTAATGAAGCTGCCAGTTGAGGACTTGTGAGGCGTCTGTTTCTCAAACTAGACACTCCAATGTACTTGTCCTCTTGCTCAGTTGTGCACCGGGGCCTCCCACTCCTCTTTCTATTCTGGTTAGAGCCAGTTTGCGCTGTTCTGTGAAGGGAGTAGTACACAGCATTGTACGAGATCTTCAGTTTCTTGGCAGTTTCTTGCATGGAATAGCCTTCATTTCTCAGAACAAGAATAGACTGACGAGTTTCAGAAGGAAGTGCTTTGTTTCTGGCCATTTTCAGCCTGTAATCGAACCCACAAATGCTTATGCTCCAGATACTAGTCTAAAGAAGGCCAGTTTTAAAAAGTAGTGTTATGTGAATAGTTTTCCCACATTACAAAATGACACTGGTTTCCTTACCCTGTAAGATAGAAATCCATGCTTTGGTTTTGTTTAGCATTTATAGCACACAACCAATGCAAGTAGATATCCCCGATTTGTATAAGTATTTTCACGTTCCATGTCCAAATCATCCCAAAGTGTCAAATTGATTGTATACTGTAGCTCAGGGATGGGCAACTTTGATGGGGGTGGGGACCACAAAAAACGGAACTCACGAGGGGCCGCAGTGGCTCGTCGGTCTGAATACCCACATCTATCCCCATCCCCCACCACCTTCCGAGAATATATATTTTTGTTGTTTAAAAGTTCATTTCCTGCCATTCTATATTTATTCCCATTGGCCATAGAGGATTTAGCAGTTTTACAGCTCATTTCCAGCAATTCTACATGTTTTGCCATATTTATTTTATTTTATTTTTATTTTACCGTTATTTTACCAGGTAAGTTGACTGAGAACACATTCTCATTTACAGCAACGACCTGGGGAATAGTTTCAGGGGAGAGGAGGGGGATGAATGAGCCAATTGTAAGCTGGGGATGATTAGACAGCCGTGATGGTATGAGTGCCAGATTGGGAATTTAGCCAGGACACCGGGGTTAACACCCCTACTCTTACGATAAGTGCAATGGGATCTTTAATGACCTCAGAGAGTCAGGACACCCGTTTAACGTCCCATCCGAAAGACGGCACCCTACACAGGGCAGTGCCCTGGGGCATTGGGATATTTTTTAGACCAGAGGAAAGAGTGCCTCCTACTGGCCCTCCAATACCACTTCCAGCAGCATCTGGTCCCCCATCCAGGGACTGACCAGGACCAACCCTGCTTAGCATCAGAAGCAAGCCAGCAGTTGGATGCAGGGTGGTATGCTGCTGAAGGGTGGAGGCAAATGTTTTTGGCTTTCTTGACATCTATAGTATTCTCTCGGGTACGCAATCTGGTTTCCACTCAGGTTATGGATGTGTGCAACCTTAAAGGTCCTAAATGATGTCACCATTGCCCTTGATTCTAAGCAATGTTGTGCTGCTATTTCTATTGGCGTGGCCAAAGCTTTTGATACGGTAGACCATTTCATTCTTGTGGGCCGGCTAAGGAGTATTGGTGTCTCTGAGGGATCTTTGGCCTGGTTTGCTAACTACCTCTCTCAAAGAGTACAGTGTGTAAAGTCAGAACATCTGCTGTCTCAGCCACTGCCTGTCACCAAGGGAGTACCCCAAGGCTCGATCCTAGACCCCACGCTCTTCTCAATTTACATCAGCAACATAGCTCAAGCAGTAGGAAGCTCACTCATCCATTTAGATGCAGATGATACAGTTTTAAACTGAGCTGGCCCCTCCCGGATTTTATGTTTAACTCTCTTACAGCAAAGCTTTCTTAGTGGCCAACAAGCTTTCTCTGCCCTTTACCTTGTTCTGAACATCTCCAAAACAGAGGTCATGTGGTTTGGTAAGAAGAATGCCCCTCTCCCCACTGGTGTGATTACTGCCTCTGAAGGTTTAGAGCTCGAGGTAGTCACCTCATACAAGTACTTGGGAGTATGGCTGTCCTTCTCTCAGCACATATCAAAGCTGCTGGCTAAGGTTAAATCTAGACTTGGTTTCAACTATCGTAATCACTCCTCTTTCACCCCAGCTGCCAAACTAACCCTGATTCAGATGACCATGCTAGACTACGGAGACGTAATTTATAGATCGGCAGGTAAGGGTGCTCTCGAGCGGCTAGATGTTCTTTACCATTCGGCCATCAGATTGTCCACCAATGCTGCTTATACGACGCATCAATGCACTCTATACTACTCTGTAAACTGGTTGATTCATATTTATAAAACCCTCTTAGGCCTCACTCGCCCCTATCTGAGATACCTTTTGCAGCCCTCATCTTCTATATACAACACCTGCCAGTCACATTCTGTGAAAGGTCCCCAAAGCACACACATCCCTGGGTCGCTCCCCTTTTCAGTTTGCTGCAGCTAGCGACTGGAACGAGCTGCAACAAACACTCAAACTGGACAGTTTTTTCTCAAACTCTCCATTCAAGACTCAGTCATGGACACTCTTACTGACAGTTGTGGCTGCTTTGCGTGATGCATTGTTGTTTTTGGCCCAAGCAAGTCTCTTCTTCTTATTGGTGTCCTTTAGTAGTGATTTCTTTGCAGCAATTCCACCACGAAGGCCTGATTCACCCAGTCTCTTCTGAACAGTTGATGTTGAGATATGTCTGTTACTTGAACTCTGTGAAGCATTTATTTGGGCTGCAATCTGAGTTGCAGTTAACTCTAATGAACTTATGCCCTGCAACAGAGGTAACTATGGGTCTTCCTTTCCTGTGGTGGTCCTCATGAGAGCCAGTTTCATCATAGCACTTAGAATCACAAATTGACATCATCAATTCATGCTATTTCTAATCTATTATATTGTAAATAGTTTAATCAGTAGTTTTGCTCAAACATCAAGTATTACACAGTTATGGTAATGATAATCTAAAATGGGTAAATGGGTCAAATGAAACAGGTCAACATACACAAGGCTGCGGGGCCAGACGGATTACCAGGATGTGTGCTCCGGGCATGTGCTGACCAACTGGCAGGTGTCTTCACTGACATTTTCAACATGTCCCTGATTGAGTCTGTAATACCAACATGTTTCAAGCTGGCCCCCATAGTCCCTGTGCCCAAAAACACAAAGGCAACCTGCCTAAATGACTACATACCCGTAGCACTCACGTCCGTAGCCATGAAGTGCTTTGAAAGGCTGGTAATGGCTCACATCAACATCATTATCCCAGAAACCCTAGACCCACTCCAATTTGCATACCGCCCAAACAGATCCACAAATGATGAAATCTCTATTACACTCCACACTGCCCTTTCCCACCTGGACAAAAGGAACACTTGTGCAAGAATTCTATTCATTGACTACAGCTCAGCGTTCAACACCATAGTACCCTCAAAGCTCATCACTAAGCTAAGGAACCTGGGACTAAACACCTCCTGCTGCAACTGGATCCTGGACCCAGGTGGTGAGGGTAGGTAGCAACACATCTGCCACGCTGATCCTCAACACTGGAGCCCCCCAGGGGTTTGTGCTCAGTCCCCTCCTGTACTCCCTGTTCACCCATGACTGCATGGCCAGGCACGACTCCAACACCATCATTAAGTTTGCAGACGACACAACAGTGGTAGGCCTGATCACCGACAACGACGAGACAGCCTATAGGGAGGAGGTCAGAGACCTGGCCGGGTGGTGCCAGAATAACAACCTATCCCTCAACGTAACCAAGACTAAGGAGATGATTGTAGAATACAGGAAAAGGAGGACCGAGTACGCCCCCATTCTCATCGACGGGGCTGTAGCGGAGCAGATTGAGAGCTTCAAGTACCTTGGTGTCCACATCACCAACAAACTAGAATGGTCCAAACACACCAAGACAGTTGTGAAGAGGGCACGACAAAGGCTATTCCCCCTCAGGAAACTAAAAAGATTTGTCATGTGTCCTGAGATCCTCAAAAGGTTCTACACCTGCAACATCGAGAGCATCCTTATTGGTTGCATCACTGCCTGGTACGGTAATTGCTCGGCCTCTGACAGCAAGGCCCTACAGATGGTTGTGCGTACGGCCCAGTACATCACTGAGGCTAAGCTGCCTGCCATCCAGGACCTCTACATCAGCCGGTGTCATAGGAAGGCCCTAAAAATTGTAAAAGACCCCATCCACCCCAGTCATAGACTGTTCTCTCTACTACCGCATGGCAAGCGGTACCGGAGTGCCAAGTCTAGGACAAAAAGGCTTCTCAACAGTTTTTACCCCCAAGCCATAAGACTCCTGAACAGGTAATCAAATGGCTACCCGGACTATTTGTATTGTGTGCCCCCTCCCCAACCCCTCTTTTACGCTGCTGCTACTCTCTGTTTATCATATATGCACAGTCACTTTAACTATACATTCATGTACTTATGTACATACTACCTCAATTGGCCCGACCAACCAGTGCTCCCGCACATTGGCTAACCGGGCTATCTGCATTGTGTCCCGCCACCCACCACCCGCCAACCCCTCTTTACGCTACTGCTACTCTCTGTTCATCATATATGCATAGTCACTTTAACCATATCTACATACTACCTCAATCAGCCTGACTAACTGGTGTCTGTATGTAGCCTCGCTACTGTTTTTCACTGTCTTTTTACTGTTGTTTTTATTTCTTTACTTACCTATTGTTCACCTAATACCTTTTTTGCACTATTGGTTGGAGCCTGTAAGTAAGCATTTCACTGTAAGTTCCACACCTGTTGTATTCGGCGTACGTGACAAATAAACGTTCATTTGATTTGGGGTGTATGAGGACAATTATCAAATTTTAACACAGATCTGCCATTCTGCTCTTGAGCAAGGCCATTAACCCCCCCAACAACACCTGTTCCCCAGGCGCCGTCGATTAAGGCAGCCCCCCGCACCTCTCTGATTCAGAGGGGTTGGGTTAAATCTAGAAGGCACATTTTAGTATAATGCATTTAGTTGTGCAACTGACTAGGTATACCCTTTCCTTTTCCAATAAAAATGTATTTAAAAAAACACTGTACTTTGTACGGGAACTTGAAGAAATTCTACGGTAATGAGAAATGCATGCTCGGACACACGTTTTATGTCTAAAATATGACTAGTTTGTGATGTGAATCCCCAGAAATGATCCCCAGAAACTGTCTTTGAATATGAACAACTTTAAACAATATTTAATTTGTTTTAATTAAATACGTTCGTTATTTTTTATAAATTAAAAGCATGTAAAGTCCTACAAGGTTGACCTGGACACATTACGGTATTGAGATTTTTAGATTTTTATTTAAAAAACATAAAAATAAGGTTTTAGCCCAAAACAAGTTCAAGAACCAGAAACCAAGCATAGTGACCCTTAATATGACAGTCAATTATTTAAGTTCAGAAATTATTTCAAAAGTTTAAACACAGGGGTGTGTTCAGTTCGATTCAACGTTGATTGACGTTTTTTTTACTGAATTACACATTATCTCTGTTTGGTGGGTTTGGCGGGGTATGGCTTGAAGCAACGAGGGGATTCGGTTAAGCTTCCCCGGGTTGAACTGGGTTATGATTGGTAAAGGAGGCACACCCTATTGTCAACAATGCAGCATGGTGCATCGTTCAGAAACATACATCTCTTTTCCATAAAATAGTTTATTTGTTCGAATTTTCAAGCTAGTCTTCATTCGCAAGGCAGATAAAGCGTTTTTATCAAAAGCAATCACTTTTTCATGTGAAAACAGAATCCTAGTCATTACTCCACGTGCCTAACCTTCATCACTTTTGTTTAGAGGTGAAAGGGTTACCCTCCCCGGAGGCAGCCCGGTTCCAAATCGAATGTAATCAACGCTAACCCGGTTAACCCGGGGAATTTAATTGAATCCCCTCAATGAGTGAACGTTGCAAACCCTTTTTTCATACTGAACACATCCCTGGTAACACACTCAACCAAAATGGAGATCTGGTGAAGTGACCGAACAATTATATCAACATGTATACTGTTGTCATGACTGCCCTTGGGGGAGGACCATAGCCCACCCCTCTCTTTCACAGTGGAACAAAGAGGCTGTTTCCACCAAAACTCCTACATCCCCAAATTTGGATAATTAAACAATATTTCTATTTTTGAGAATGTGGAACTGGTCAGTGGGGAAGCAAAGAATGACCATGTCAAATTTGTTTTATTTGGTGACCTCATGAAAGACAGGAGACACACATTACTGTAGCTTTGTTTGTATACACTTCTCAATTATGGGGTTTGCATCTGAATGTTGTATAAAATAAATGATTAAGCATAAGAATACTTTTGGAAAGATAACAATGTGATCTTAGTCTTCTAAATGAGAATTGTTTTTCTGAGTAACATATGATCAGTCAGTGGCCATGCCCCCGTGAACACAGACGTTATACCCAAACATTATGGAACGCCCCTTTCCACAGAGTTAATAAAAGGACTCATGATCCCTCCTGATCCCTCCTGTCTCAGCCTCCAGTATTTATGCTGCAGTAGTTTATGTGTCGGGGGCTAGGGTCAGTCTGTTACATCTGGAGTATTTCTCTTGTCTTATCCGGTGTCCTGTGTGAATTTATATATGCTCTCTCTAATTCTCTCTTTCTCTCTTTCTTTCTTTCTCTCGGAGGACCTGAGCCCTAGGACCATGCCTCAGGACTACCTGGCATGATGACTCCTTGCTGTCCCCAGTCCACCTGGCCATGCTGCTGCTCCAGTTTCAACTGTTCTGCCTGCGGCTATGGAACCCTGACCTGTTCACCGGACGTGCTTGTTGCACCCTCGACAACTACTATGATTATTATTATTTGACCATGCTGGTCATTTATGAACATTTTAACATCTTGACCATGTTCTGTTATAATATCCACCCGGGACAGCCAGAAGAGGACTGGCCACCTCTCATAGCCTGGTTCCTCTCTAGGTTTCTTCCTAGGTTTTTGGCCTTTCTAGGGAGTTTTTCCTAGGGAGTTTTTCCTAGCCACCGTGCTTCTTTCACATGCATTGCTTGCTGTTTGGGGTATTAGGCTGGGTTTCTGTACAGCACTTTAAGATTTCAGCTGATGTACGAAGGGCTATATAAATAAATTTGATTTGAATTTGATTTGATGACAAAATTTACATTCAGTCAAGATAATGCAGGGTGTCACGATTGTCGTATGAAAGAGACCAAGGCGCAGTGTGCGTATCGTTCCACATCTTTTTTTCTATCTGAAACTATGCAAGACAGACTATAAACAAAAACAACAAACCGTGACGAAGAGGTGCTACATGCATAAACTCAAAATAATCTCCCACAAACACTAGTGGGAAAAACAACAACTTAAATATGATCCCCAATTAGAGATAACGATGACCAGCTGCCTCTAATTGGGAATCATACGAAAACCCCAACCCAGAAAAAATAACCTACAACACAACATAGAAAATGTAAACTAGACAAAAACCCCAACATAGAAAAAAGAACCTAGAACACAACATAGAAAATTTAAACTAGACAAAAATCCCAACATAGAAAAAAGAAACTAGAACCAAACATAGAAATAAATAAACTAGACAAAACCCCCCAGTCACACCCTGACCTACTCTACCATAGAAAAATACGAGCTCTCTATGGTCAGGACGTGACACAGGGACGCGGTTCCCACGTTAAAATGGCTACCACTCTATAGACCAAGCAGACTAAGGCGTGAGCCGGATGTTGCAAAATTGTTTAAACTACTACCCTACCAAAGGACAAGACCAGAAAGCATGGAACTGTCATTACATGTTTAAATGGTTGGCAATTTAAATAGAGTCAAGAGAACGCAGGAACGAGGTTCCCACACTGGAATGGCTACCACTCTATAGACCAAGCAGACTAAGGCATGAGCCGGATGTTGCAAAATGGTTTAAACTACAACTCTACCAAAGGACAAGACCAGAGAACGTGGAGATCATCCACACGCTGAAATGGTTTAGAAATCTACAAACTAAAGACCAATTATTCAGTCTGCAGCTGTTTAAATACTTTAGTCTGCTAAACACATCTGTTCTAAGAACAATGGTACTCTGAAAGATCCATTCTTAAGAACATTTCCGTATGGTTCTCTGATGTATCCATTATAACAAGCTACAACTACGAAAGACTTTGATCTCTGGTGGACAAACCAGAGACTTTCTGTCGACTGACTATCCAGCAGACGGACCGGCAATCGCAGAGAGGGACAACAAAAGCATACACTAGTAAATATGTAAAATTGCAATTTATTTTCGAATGAGCGGTTGTTCATGTTCAAAGTATTAGCATTTCCATGAGTGTAGTTATCGACTGTATGGACGTGGGTCCACTCTGAGTTTCCCGTTCTTGAGCTGGCCCTACCCCTTTCCTTTGTCTACCAAGCCGTCATATCGGTTTAGCCCACTAGGGACTTTTCATTGTATCACGTCAGTAACCAATGTATAACTATTGTGTGTGTGTTTATGTAATTCTGTGATGGATTAGTTAGTTAGTAAATAAATAATTAAGCCAATTTGTGTATCGCTGATCATGATTTATGATGCTAGGGTTCGTGTAGATATCCAAGGGTATGCGACATTCAGGAATGAGACTGATGAGGTAATAATACATTAATAGTAGACTGTAATCGATAAGATAATAAAATATCTGAAGTCGAGACTCTAAACATTTTCCCGTGGTGCACCGACTTCCTAGTTAATTAAAGTTGACCTGATTAGTTTAATCACGTAAGGAATAAGTACACATAGAGAATTGATTTGATAATTTAACAGTCTTCACATTTAATGATAGTCGACAATGTGAAATGGTACCAGTGAGGAAGTATAGATTTTACTTTCTCACAATCACATGTATGCTGAGAGTCAGGAAGCAAGTTCAGGGAGTGAATACATTTAATAAATAAATGAACAAAACAAGAAACACAAACAGCGCACCGACATGAAACAGCAACAATGACGACTCGGGAAGAAACCAAAGGGAGTGACATATAAAGGGCAGATAATCAAGGAGGTGATGGAGTCCAGGTGAGTGTCATTATGCGCGAAACGCTGGTGACAGGTGTGCGCCATAACGAGCAGCCTGGTGACCTAGAGGCCGGAGAGGGAGTACACGTGACAAAATCATTTGAGAATTAAATAGCTGAAATAATTTGTAGTTTATATCTGCTGCTTTTACTTCAGACAAATTGTTTTTCAGGAACCGTATGGAGAGCTTCTCAGGGACCATCCGTCAAGTCCATCATCTGTTGAACACAACATTCAGATCCTTAAAATAAGTTAGAATACATAATACACTGCTCAAAAAAATAAAGGGAACACTAAAATAACACATCCTAGATCTGAATGAATGAAATCATCTTATTAAAGTGGAAAACCACACTACAGGCTAATCCAACTTTGATGTAATGTCCTTAAAACAAGTCAAAATGAGGCTCAGTAGTGTGTGTGGCCTCCACGTGCCTGTATGACCTCCCTACAACGCCTGGGCATGCTCCTGATGAGGTGGCAGATGGTCTCCTGAGGGATCTCCTCCCAGACCTGGACTAAAGCATCCGCCAACTCCTGGACAGTCTGTGGTGCAACGTGGCGTTGGTGGATGGAGCGAGACATGATGTCCCATATGTGCTCAATTGGATTCAGGTCTGGGGAACGGGCGGGCCAGTCCATAGGATCAGTTGCCTTCCTCTTGCAGAAACTGCTGACACACTCCAGCCACATGAGGTCTAGCATTGTCTTGCATTAGGAGGAACCCAGGGCCAACCGCACCAGCATATAGTCTCACAAGGGGTCTGAGGATCTCATCTCGGTACCTAATGGCAGTCAGGCTACCTCTGGCGAGCACATGGAGGGTTGTGCGGCCCCCCAAAGAAATGCCACCCCACACCATGACTGACCCACCGCCAAACCGGTCATGCTGGAGGATGTTGCAGGCAGCAGAACGTTCTCCACGGCGTCTCCAGACTGTCACGTCTGTCACATGTGCTCAGTATGAACCTACTTTCATCTGTGAAGAGCACAGGGCGCCAGTGGCAAATTTGCCAATCTTGGTGTTTTCTGGCAAATGCCAAACGTCCTGCATGGTGTTGGGCTGTAAGCACAACCCCCACCTGTGGACATCGGGCCCTCATACCACCCTCATGGAGTCTGTTTCTCACCATTTGAGCAGACACATGCACATTTGTGGCCTGCTGGAGGTCATTTGCAGGGCTCTGGCAGTGCTCCTCCTGCTCCTCCTTGCACAAAGGCGGAGGTAGCGGTCCTGCTGCTGGGTTGTTGCCCTCCTACGGCCTCCTCCACATCTCCTGATGTACTGGCCTGTCTCCTGGTAGCGCCTCCATGCTCTGGACACTATGCTGACAGACACAGCAAACCTTCTTGCCACAGCTCGCATTGATGTGCCATCCTGGATGAGCTGCACTACCTGAGCCACTTGTGTGGGTTGTAGACTCCGTCTCATGCTACCACTAGAGTGAAAGCACCGCCAGCATTCAAAAGTGACCAAAACATCAACCAGGAAGCATAGGAACTGAGAAGTGGTCTGTGGTTACCACCTGCAGAACCACTCCTTTATTGGGGGTGTCTTGCTAATTGCCTATAATTTCCACCTGTTGTCTATTCCATTTGCACAACAGCATGTGAAATTTATTGTCAATCAGTGTTGCTTCCTAAGTGGACAGTTTGATTTCACAGAAGTGTGATTGACATGGAGTTACATTGTGTTGTTTAAGTGTTCCCTTTATTTTTTTGAGCAGTATATATATTATCCAATACATGGATTGTATGCCAATTTGTTTCTCAATTTCGTAACCCATGAAAAATAGGACCTGTGTTATCAATAACTTTTTTGATATTTTTAAATAAATGTAAAGAATGTATTGCTATTGCTGGTCCCATTTGTTTCTCCTCATGAGAACAATACTAAGTGGAGGAATGTCCATGCTTATTGCCATTCTCTTAAATAGCAGTGTTGGCAGATCTCCATGGTTTCCCTCATAATGTCTGCCTCTGTCACCTGCCTCCATCTCCTCTGTCTTATTCAGCAGCTGAGTGCCATCCCTCATATTCATACTTTCAAAGGCAACTGTATCTGATCGTAAGGCGCTACAGAGGGTAGTGCGTACGGCCCGGTACATCACTGGGGCCAAGCTTCCTGCCATCCAGGACCTACAGTATATACTAGGCGGTATCAGAGGAAAGCCCAACAAATTGTCAGAGACTCCAGTCACCCAAGTCATAGACTGTTTTCTCTGCTACCGCATGGCAAGCAGTACCAAGTCTAGGACCAAAAGGCTCCTTAACAGCTTCTACCCCTGTCACGATTCTCTAAGGCAGAACCCAGAAGCAGACCAGGACAAGGTGAGTAAAATGAAGGTGAGTATTTATTGGTAGTCTTGATGTGTAATTTGAGTGATCTAGGAGACGGAGCGGCAGCGGAGGTGAGTTGATGAGAGTAAATGGGTTGATCCAATGAAGTCACTGAAACAACCGACGGCCAGGCAAGGGAGTTGAATGTTCCGGGAGAATGACTGTAGACAGAGTAAACGGGAGTGAGTAACCAGTAACAAGCACAAAACAACAAAACTATCTCAGGAAACATGAGGCTGATACGCTGGCACAACATACTGTTCGTTGCTAACGATCCGGCAGGGAATGGATGTCAGCTCAGGGTTTAAAGAAGAGGTGAAGATCAGGACCAGGTGTGCAGAAGGTTGATGAGATGCAGGTGCGGGTAATAAATAGATCTCCCGCCTAACCTCATTGCCTGGCAACCAGACAGGGTGCGTTCAGGAACCTTAGACAACACTTCAACAAAACAGTCATCTCAGGCAGAAACAGACTCAGGAAGTGGGATTCCTGACAACCCCCAAGCCATAAGACTGCTGAACTATTAATCAAATGGCCACCGGACTATTTACACTGACACCCCCCCCCTCCATTTGTTTTGTACACTGCTGCTACTCGCTGTTTATTATCTATGCATAGTCACTTCACCCCTACCTACATGTACAAATGTCCTTGACTAACCTGTACCGGTACCCCCTGTGTATAGCCTCATTATTGTAATTGTATTGATTGTATTACTTATTATTATTTTTTACTTAAGTTTTACTTTCTTAACTCTTACTCGAACTGCACTGTTGGTTAAGGTAAGTACCAACATTTCCGGACTATAAGCCGCAACTGTTTTCCCACGCTTTGAACATCGCGGCTTAAACAATGACGTGGCTAATATATGGATTTTTCCCGCTTTCAAATTTTCTTTCCCAAAAAAACACATTCTGTGACGTGTTCAGTTTTTTGACGGCATGAAGCTTTCATTAGACCAATGAAATTGCCGAACGGGTTAAGGTCAAAAACTTTTTTATTTACTGTTTAGATTAAATCGAGCGCTCTCAAACTTCCCATCATTCTGATTACGGTAGTCATTTTGTCACCCTCATCATGGCAAAGACACGGAGAAATGCATATGATGCAGCTTTCAAGTTGAAGGCGATTGATCTGGCTGTTGGAAAAGGAAATAGAGCTGCTGCACGGGAGCTTGGTCTTAATGAGTCGATGATAAGACGTTGGAAACAGCAGGGTGAGGAATTGACAACTAAAGCTTACTGCTAATTAAAAAAAAATTGTTACAAGCCGTGTTTCGTTAAAGCCTATTTATTTTTGTTACAAGCCGTTTTTCGTTAAAGCCTATTTATTTTTGTTACAAGCCGTGTTTCGTTAAAGCCTGTGTAATGTTCATTTGTTTCAATGTACCAGTAGGCACCTGCGGCTTATAGACATGTGCGGCTTATTTATGTTCAAAATTAAAAATTAAAAAAATTCAGTGGGTGCGGCTTATATTCAGGTGCGCTCGATAGTCCGGAAATTACGGTAAGCATTTCACGGTAAGGTCTACACTTGTATTCAGCGCATGTGACAAATAAAGTTTGATTTGATTTGATGTACTGCTCAATCTTTGAGTCTCTCAGAAAGTCCCCATAAGTGAACAGCACTATAGTGTGACTCCAAACTCTCTCACCAAGAAGCTCCAGGTGATCCTCTATCGCTCCTCTCTCTTCCTCTGTGAAATAACATTGTACTGCTATAACAAGTGTGAGGTCCTGGGGAACACAGAGAAACACTGAGCACAATCTCCTGTTAAATCAACTGTTGTTTTGCTGACAGAATCAGTACTCCACAATCCTGGAGTATCCACCGCAGTGACCTGCCCCCCTGATACTTCTCTGTGTCTCTTCACACAGGGAGCACCTTCATTCAGGACAAAATCACTTCTGCCCAGGATGGTATTTCCTGCAGAGCTCTTCCCAGCTTCTCTTTACCCCAGGAACACAATCCTCAGCTCTGCAAGATGTTGGCTTTCACCAGTCAAAGAAAAAGGTTTGTATACAATTATAATAGGCAGTTTATTTTGCCATTGGTTGATACGATGCGGTCTCTGTACCTGAGATGTTTTCCACTATATTTGCACACTTTTAAATGGCCAGCAGTGAAGAATATTGGCTTACCCTTTAGTGAACAGAGGGTCTTACTCTGTTTCTGCACATTGACCAATCTCTGTTTCTCTCTCTTCCTGTGTCCTCCTCTTGTTCTCTGCCACTTGAAATAACTTTATAGATCCACTCTCTGTAAAAATATATACAGTTGAAGTCGGAAGTTTACATACACTTAGGTTGGAGTCATTAAAACTTGTTTTTCAACCACTCCACACATTTCTTGTTAACAAACTATAGTTTCGGCAAGTCGGTTAGGACATCTACTTTGTGCATGACACAAGTAATTTTTCCAACAAATGTTTACAGACAGATTATTTCACTTATAATTCACTGTATCACAATTCCAGTGGGTCAGAAGTTTACATACACTAAGTTGATAGGCTAATTGACATCATTTGAGTCAACTGGAGGGGTACCTGTGGATGTATTTCAAGGCCTACCTTCAAACTCAGTGCCTCTTTGCTTGACATCATGGGAAAATCTTAAGTAATCAGCCAAGAGCTCATAAAAAAATGGTAGACCTCCACAAGTCTGGTTCATCCTTGGGAGCAATTTCCAAATGCCTGAAGGTACCACGTTCATCTGTACAAACAACAGTAAGCAAGTATAAACACCATGGTACCACACAGCCGTCATACTGCTCAGGAAGCAGACACGTTCTGTCTCCTAGAGATTAACATACTTTGGTGTGAAAAGTGCAAATCAATTCCAGAACAACAGCAAAGGACCTTGTGAAGATGCTGGAGGGAACAGGTACAAAAGTATCTATATCCACAGTAAAACGAGTCCTATATCGACATAACCTGAAAGGCCACTCAGCAAGGAAGAAGCCACTGCTCCACAACCGCCATAAAAAAGCCAGACTACGGTTTGCAACTGCACATGGGGACAAAGATCGTACATTTTGGAGAGATGTCCTCTGGTCTGATGAAACAAAAATAGAACTGTTTGGCCATAATGACCATTGTTATGTTTGGAGGAAAAGTGGGAGGCTTGCAAGCCAAAGAACACTATCCCTACCGGGAAGTACGGGGATAGCAGCATCATGTTGTGGGGATGCTTTGCTGCAGGAGGGCCTGGTGCACTTCACAAAATAGACGGCATCATGAAGATGGAGAATTATGTGGATATATTGCAGCAACATCTCAAGACATCAGTCAGGAAGTTGGGGGCAGAACTGAAAAAGCGTGTGCGAGCAAGGAGGCCTGCAAACCTGACTCAGTTACACCAGCTCTGTCAGGAGGAATGGGCCAAAATCCATCCATCTTTTTGTGGGAAGCTTGTGGAAGGCTACCCGAAACGTTTGACCCAAGTTAAACAATTTGAAGGCAGTGCTACCAAATACTAATTGAGTGTATGTAAACTTCTGACCCACTGGGAATGTGATGAAAGAAATAAAAGCTCAAATAAATCCTTCTCTCTACTATTATTCTGACATTTCAAATTCTTAAAATAAAGTGGTGATCCTAATTGACCTAAGACAGGGAATTTTTACTAGGATTAAATGTCAGGAACTGTGAAAAACCGAGTTTAAATGTATTTGGCTAAGGTGTATGTAAACTTCCGACTTCAACTGTATATATATATATATATATATATATATAAGGCAGTGGTTGGTAGTTCATTTGCTAGTTCAATTTTTTGTTTCTACAGTCGTTTCCGAAAGTATTCATACCCCTTAACTTATTCCACATTTTGTTGTGTTACAGTCTGATTTTTTTCTCTCACACACAATACCCCATAATGACAAATGGAAAACATTTTTTTTTCAGCTGATGTAAGAAGGGCTTTATAAATACATTTGATTGATTGATTGATTGATTGATTGATTGATTGATTGATATATGTATGTCTCTGCATTACCTGACTGGGATTGTATAATATTGGCACATTCTTAAAAAAATTATTTGAGATCTGTCAAGTTGGTCGTTGATCATTGCGAGACAGCCATTTTCAAGTCTTGCCACAGATTTTCAAGACGATTTAAGTCAAAACTGTAACTAGGTCACTCAGGAACATTCAATGTTGTCTTGGTAAGCAACTCCAGTGTATATTTGGCCTTGTGTTTTAGGTGTTTGTCCTGCTGACAGTTGAATTTGTCTCCCAGTGTCTGTTGGAAAGCAGACTGAACCAGGTTTCCCTCTAAGATTTTTCCTGTGCTTAGCTATATTCCATTTCTTTATATCCGAAAAACTCGCTAGTCCTTGCCGATGACAAGCATACCCATAACATGATGCAGCCACCACCATGCTTGAAAATACACTACATGACCAAAAGTATGTGGACACCTGCTCATTGAACATCTCATTCCAAAATCATGGGCATTAATATGGAGTTGGTCCCCCTTTGCTGCTACTACAGTCTCCACTCTTCTGGGAAGGCTTTCCATTAGATGTTGGCACTCTTCTGGGAAGGCTTTCCACTAGATGTTGGCACTCTTCTGGGAAGGCTTTGCACTAGATGTTGGCACTCTTCTGGGAAGGCTTTCCACTAGATGTTGGCACTCTTCTGGGAAGGCTTTCCACTAGATGTTGGCACTCTTCTGGAATGGCTTTCCACTAGATGTTGGCACTCTTCTGGGAAGGCTTTCCACTAGATGTTGGCACTCTTCTGGGAAGGCTTTCCACTAGATGTTGGCACTCTTCTGGGAAGGCTTTCCACTAGATGTTGGCACTCTTCTGGAAAGGCTTTCCACTAGATGTTGGAACATTGTTGCGTGGAGTTGTTTCCAATCAGCCACAAGAGTATTTGTAAGGTCGGGCATTAATGTTGTGCGCTTAAGCCTGGCTCGCAGTCGGCCTAAAGTCATTGAGCTCTTCAGTAAGGCCATTCTACTGCCAATGTTTAACTATCTAGATTGCATGGCTGTGTGCTCGATTTTATACACCTGTCAGCAACAGGTGTGGCTGAAATAGCCAAATCCACTAATTTAAAGGTGTGTCCGCATACTTGTGCATACATAGTGTATGAATAATGGTACTCACTGATATGTCGTGTTGGATTTGTCCCAAACATAACACTTTTTATTCAGGACATTATGTTAATTTCTTTGCCACATTTTTTGTAGTTTTACTTTAGTGCCTTATTGCAAACAGGATGCATGTTTTGGAATATTTGTATTCTGTACAGCAGGGTTCTCCAACTGGAAGTTCAACTACCTAAATAATGCTAAAGTTAAATTTTAACTTCATTCATGAGGAGACAGAATGCAGGAGACAGTCAACTAATAAAGCTGGCAGCGGATCATTTTGTGGTGCTGAAACGTAAAGCTGCAACCGGGGCACAACCAATAGGAGGTGAACCGCAGTTGGTGATGAAAATATAGCTAACTTGTTATGCAAGTGGCACACAGCAACAGATGGAGAAAAACTACACCTGTCAAGTAATTCATTTCAACAATAATCTTCATTTTAAAACCTCTTTGGCGCAGGTGTGCCGCTAGCGACCCACCTCGACAACATCCGGTGAAATTACAGAGCGCCAAATTCAAATGACAGAAATAGTAATAATAAAACATTCATGAAAATACAAGTGTTATACATCAGTTAAAATATTAACTTCTTGTTAATCCAGCCGCTTTATCAGATTTTACGGCGAAAGCATAACATGCGATTATCTGAGGACAGTGCCCCGCACACAAAGCATACAAACATTTTCCAACCAAGCAGAAGAGTCACGAAAGTCAGAAATAGCAATGAAACAAATCACTTACCTTTGAAGATCTTCATCTGGTTGCAATCACAAGGGTCCCAGGAACACAATAAATGGTTGTTTCGTTAGATAAAGTCCCTCTTTATATCCCAAAAACTCAGTTTTCTTGGCGCGTTTTGTTCAGTAATCCACTGGCTCAAAGGCGGTCAAAACATGCAGACGAATACATCCTAATAGTACCGGTAAAGTTCGTTGAAACATGTCAAACGATGTTTATAAGTAATCCTCAGGGTGTCAATTGTCTAAATAATCGATAATATATCAACCGGACAATTGCGTCTTCAATAAAAAGGAAAAATAACGAAGGGCGTGCAAACCAGTACAGCATGCTTCCCCAGTCCCCCAACCAAAAGGTATTTTTCTTTGTCGTTTTTCAGAAAACAAGCCTGAAACCATGTCTAAAGACTGTTGACATCTAGTGGAAGCCATAGGAACTGCAATCTGGGCCCTAACCAATTTCATAGTCTATAGGCATTCAATGGAAAACCACTCACATCAAACAAATCCCACTTCCTGGATGGATTTTCCTCGGGTTTTTGCCTGCCATATCAGTTCTGTTATACTCACAGACATTTTTTTAACAGTTTTAGAAACTTCAGAGTGTTTTCTATCCAATGCTACCAATATGCATATCCTAGCCTCTGGACCTGAGTAACAGGCAGTTTACTTTGGGCACGTTATTCATCCGAATTTCCGAATACTGCCCCCTGTCACTATAAAGTTAATAAAGGGTCACTCTAAAATGTGCAGTTTTGTTACACCCAATGCCACAGATGTCCCAAGTTTTGAGGGAGCGTACAACTGGCATGCTGACTGCAGGAATGACCTACAGAGCTGTTGCCAGAGAAATGAATGTCAATTTCTCTACCATAAGTCACCTCCACAGTTATTTTGGAGAATTTGGCAGTATGTCCACCGGCCTCACAACCGCAGACCATATGGATGGCGTTGTGTTGGCGAGCAATTTGTTGATGTCAACGTTGTGAACAGAGTGCCCCATGGTGGCGGTGGGGTTATGGAATGGGCACGTATAAACTACGGACAATGAACACAATTTCATTTTATCAATTGCATTTAATCGATGACAGAGATACCGTGATGAGATTCATCCGTCGCCGTTAGCTCATGTTTCAGAATGATAATGCACAGCCCATGTCGCAAGGATCTGTACACAATTCCTGGAAGCTGAAAATGTACCAGTTCTTCCATGGTCTGCATACTTACCAGACATGTCACCCATTGAGCAAGTTTGGGATGCTCTGGATCGACGTGCACGACAGCGTGTTCCAGTTCCCGCCAATATCCAGCAACTTCGCACAGCCATTGGAGAGGAGTGGGACAACATTCCACAGGCCACAATCAACAGCCTCATCAACTCTATGTGAAGGAGAAGTGCTGCGCTGCATGAGGAAAATGGTAGTCACACCAGATACTGACTGGTTTTCTGAGCCACGCCCTTGCCTCTTTTTTTTAAGGTATCTGTGATCAACAAATGCATATCTGTATTCCTAGTCGTGAAATCCATAATGAATTTATTTTAATTGACTGATTTCCTTTTATGAACTGTAGCTCAGTAAAATCTTTGAAATTGTTGCATGCTGCATTTATATTTTTGTTCAGTATAGTTTGGCAACACATAGCTACTATTCATAATCTCTGCAGTGGGACTAATCTATTGCATAGAAAGCTGTCAATCTGGGAGGTTATTCAAAGGGAGCCAACACAGGAGACCAACAAGATTAGGGCCGAAAGTGTGAAAATTGGTTTATGCAAACCTCATCCACCCACACAGTTTCCCATACCTACACAACTTCTTATGTCCCAGGAGGGCTGATGGCTTTCATGTGATTTCTTCTCAACATTTGATGAATCCTTTAGTTACGTTATGCTGTATATATAAAACAAAGAATACTTTTTAAAGGCACAACTTTAATAGCAACCTCATACTGTACTTTGACATTGTCCATTGAATTGCCCTGTGCTGCAGAGAATATTGAGACATGGCACAAAACTAGACATCTCATGAATCTGTGTGGCCTAAACTCAAACAAACCATCTGTACTCATTTTCACACTGTCATTTTTACAGTACCTGCGTTTATTCATATAGGGGTCCTCATCCATCATCAATTTAAGGCTATCACACAGGTTTTGTTGCTTACTTTGAAGAATGAACGTCTCACATCCAAACACTGCAGCATTTTGTAACAATAAACAGAAAGTATGTGTGTGCTTTGTAAGCAAAAACATCAGTGATGCTTACTGCTCCTCTAACACTGTTGGTCCATTTTTCATAACATCATTGCCATGGAAACAACACTGTCACACTCCCTTCTACAGGATTGCAGTGCAGCTGTGGGCAGAAACTGGAAGAAGTCCTTTACATGGAGAATATCCATAGTAAAAAACAATGTGTGAGCCATAACGTGTGGGAGCTTGAGTTATATGTTTACAAGAACATTTTAACATTTCACGATATAGACACATCTGAAAACAATCCTTATGGTGGGTGGTTACACCACTCATTGTGATTCATGCAAACAACTGTTTGCCGATGTGGCAAAACACATTATTTACAATAAGCATGCTCATTAATAACTAGTAGCTGTCATGTTCGTCGTAGGAAGGAGACCAAGGCGCTGCGTGGGTATCGTTCCACATCTTTTATTTTAATGTGAAACTTTGCAAGAAAAACAATAAACTATAAACAAAACACAAACCATGACGACACAGGTGCTACATGCTCTAACTCAAAATAATCTCCCACAAACACAGGTGGGAAACACAACTACTTAAATATGATCCCCAATTAGAGACAACGATGACCAGCTGCTTCTAATTGGGGATGATACAAAAACCCCAACATAGAAAAAACTAGAACCAAACATAGAACTAAATAAACTAGATAAGTCACGCCCTGACCTACTCTACCATAGAAAATAAGAGCTCTCTATGGTCAGGACGTGACAGTAGCAATGCATTCGCTTTCAAGTTTCCTTCTCAGATCTGACTGCCCCAGACCAGTTGTTAAAGAGAATTGTTAAAACAAGTTATCAATAGTGATGTCCGTTAATACCAGACCTGTGTTCAAATAGTATTTTCTTCAAATAGTATATTCCAATTATTTTGATTGGTTGGTTGAATCTGCTCTATTTGATGCACTGTGCTAGGCAAGCTCAATCAAGCACAGTTAAAGCGTTGGAAATGATACCATGGCATTCTATTGGCATTTTTATCATAATTATTTCTTACCACCACTCACCCATTGGAGGATGTAGTGGTCTAGTAGTGGCCTGTGACCAGTGGAAGCTGTAGTGGTCTAGTAGTGGCCTGTGACCAGTGGAGGCTGTAGTGGTCTAGTAGTGGACTGTGACCAGTGGAGGCTGTAGTGGTCTAGTAGTGGCCTGTGACCAGTGGAGGCTGTAGTGGTCTAGTAGTGGCCTGTGACCAGTGGAGGCTGTAGTGGTCTAGTAGTGGCCTGTGATCTGTGGAGGCTGTAGTGGTCTAGTAGTGGCCTGTGACCAGTGGATGCTGTAGTGGTCTAGTAGTGGCCTGTGACCAGTGGAGGCTGTAGTGGTCTAGTAGTGGCCTGTGACCAGTGGAGGCTGTAGTGGTCTAGTAGTGGCCTGTGACCAGTGGAGGCTGTAGTGGTCTAGTAGTGGCCTGTGACCAGTGGAAGCTGTAGTGGTCTAGTAGTGGCCTGTGACCAGTGGAGGCTGTAGTGGTCTAGTAGTGGCCTGTGACCAGTAGAGGCTGTAGTTGTCTAGTAGTGGCCTGTGACCAGCGGAGGCTGTAGTGGTCTAGTAGTGGCCTGTGACAAGTGGAGGCTGTAGTGGTCTAGTAGTGGACTGTGACCAGTGGAGGCTGTAGTGGTCTAGTAGTGGACTGTGACCAGTGGAGGCTGTAGTGGTCTAGTAGTGGCCTGTGGTCAGTGGAGGCTGTAGTGGTCTAGTAGTGGCCTGTGACCAGTGGAGGCTGTAGTGGTCTGTGACCAGTGGAGGCTGTAGTGGTCTAGTAGTGGCCTGTGACCAGTGGATGCTGTAGTGGTCTAGTAGTGGACTGTGACCAGTGGAGGCTGTAGTGGTCTAGTAGTGGCCTGTGACCAGTGGAGGCTGTAGTGGTCTAGTAGTGGCCTGTGACCAGTGGAGGCTGTAGTGGTCTAGTAGTGGCCTGTGATCTGTGGAGGCTGCTGAGGGGAGGACAGCTCATAATTATGGCTGTAATGGAGTCAATGGAATGGTATCAAACACATCAAACACATGGTTTCTACAGTATGTGGTTGATACCATTCCTTTGACTCCATTCCATTATTATGAGCTGTCCTCCCTACAGAAGCCTCCACTGCACTGACCCCCTACTACCCCCCCCCCCCCCTCACACACACAAAATGCAACTCCCTTTCTTTTTGTTGTCCTGTAATATATTCACAGTGTGGGAAAACAGGCAGAGAATCATACAGCCTGGGGAATATCAAATGGAATATCTTCATGGTCCTGAATCCCTATCCCCAGAGGGGGGCTCAGATCTGGGTTTCCCATGGCAGGCTAACACTAGCCTGCTTTACACACAGGGGATGAACAAACACTGCCTGAAGGTTATTGTTCTCTGCTGAAAGAAAACAACCAAAACAGTCAGACCATTTCTTCACCTGATGGCGTACATGCATGTGGTGGGCGGTAGGAGCTGATCTTTTGGGAACTCAGACTTGTTTCAGTGTTGTGTGGACCTAAATTGGCCATGTATTTCACTTTGAATGTGGTCAAGATTAAATACAAACTCAATTAAGCAGATCACTATCACTAATAATGAAACTGCTCATTATGAGCATTGGTATAGATGTAGTATGTACTGTATAATTTGCCCTACAGTGCCTTCAGAAAGTATTCATACCCCTTGACTTATTCCGCAATTTGTTGTTTTACAGCCCGAATTCAAAATGTATTAAATATTTTTTTCTCATCCATCTACACACAATGCCCCATAATGCAAATGCATTGAAAATGAAATTCAGAAATATCTCATTTTCATAAGTATTCACAACCTTGAGTCAATACTTTATAGAAGCACCTTTGGCAGCAATTACAGTGGTGAGTCTTTCTGGGTAAGTCTCTAAGAGCTTTCCACACCTGGATTGTGCAATATTTGCCGATTCTTTTCAAAATTCTTCAAGCTCTGTCAAATCGGTTGTTAGACAACCATTTAAGTCTTGCCATATATTTTCAAGCAGATTTAAGTGAAAACTGTAACTCGGCCACTCAGGAACATTCACTGTTGTTGGTAAGCAATTCCAGTGTAGATTTACTCTTGTGTTTTAGGTTATTGTCCTGTTGAATGGTGAATTCATCTCCCAGTGTCTAGTGGAAAGCAGACTGAACCAGATTTTCCTCTAGGATTTTGCCTGTGCTTAGTACCATTCCGTTTCTTTTTTATCCTGAAAAACTCCCCAGTTTTACAAACATACCCATAACATGATGCAGCCACCACTATGCTTGAAAATATGGAGAGTGGTACTCAGTAATGTCTTATATTGGACTTGCCCCAAACACAACACTTTGTATTCAGGACATTGCTTTACCATATTTTTTTGCAGTATTACTTTAGTGCCTTGTTGCAAACAGGATGCATGTTTTGGAATATTTTTATTCTGTACAGGCTTCTTTTCACTCTGTCATTTAGGTTAGTATTGTGGAGGAACTACAATGTTGTAGATCCATCCTCAGTTTTCTCCTATCACAGCCATTAAACTCTGTAACTGTTTTAAAGTCACCAATGGCCTCATGGTGAAATCCCTGAGCAGTGTCCTTCCTCTCCGACAACTGAGTTAGGAAGGACACCTGTATCTTGTTGTGACTGGGTGCATTGATACACCATCCAAAGTGTAATTAATAACTTCACAATGATAAGATATTCAATGTCTGATATTCAATGTTTTTTAAAATCTACGAATAGCTTCCCTTCTTTGCGAGGCATTGGAAAACCTCCCTGGTCTTTGTAGTTGAATCGGTGTTTGAAAATCACCACTCAGAGATGAGGTAGTAATTCAAAAATCATGTTGTACACTATTATTGAGTCTATGGAACTTATTATGTGACTTGTTAAGCAATTTCCTACTCCTGAACTTATTTAGGCTTGCCATAACGAAGGGGTTCAATACTTATTGACTCAAGACATTTCAGCTTTTCATTTTTTATTAATTTGTAAAGGTTAAAACAAATATATATATTCCACTTTGACATCATAGGGTACTTTGTGTACAGTAGAAGTCTGAAGTTTACATACACCTTAGCCAAATATATTAAAACTCCGTTTTTCACAATTCCTGAAATTGAATCCTAGTAAACATTCCCTGTCTTAGCTCAGTTAGGATCACCACTTTATTACAACTTTGGAAGTATGCTTGGGGTCATTGTCCATTTGGAAGACCCATTTGCGACCAAGCTTTAACTTCCTGACTGATATCTTGAGATGTTGCTTCAATATAGCCACGTAATTTTCCTTTCTCATGATGCCATCTATTTTGTGAAGTGCACCAGGCCCTCCTGCAGCAAAGCACCTCCACAACATGACGCTGCCACCCCCGTGCCTCAAGGATGGGATGGTGTTCTTCGGCTTGCGTGCGTCCCCCTTTTCCTCCAAACATTATGTCATTATGGCCAAACAGTTCTATTTTTGTTTCATCAGACCAGAGGACATTTCCCCAAAAAGTATGATCTTTGTCCCCATGGGCAGTTGCAAACCGAAGTCTGGCTTTTTTATGGAGGTTTTGGAGCAGTGGCTTCTTCCTTGCTGAGCGGCCTTTCAGGTTATGTCGATATAGGACTCATTTTACTGTGGATAAAGATACGTTTGTACCTGTTTCCTCCAGCATCTTCACAAGGTCCTTTGCTGTTGTTCTGAGATTGATTTGCACTTTTCGCACCAAAGTACGTTCATCTCTAGGAGACAGAACGTGGCTCCTTCCTGAGCGGTATGACAGCTGCGTGCTCCCATGGTGTTTATACTTGCTTACTGTTGTTTGTACAGATGAACGTGGTACCTTCAGGCATTTGGAAATTGCTCCGAAGGATGAACCAGACTTTTTTTTTCTGAGGTCTTGGCTGATTTATTTTGATTTTCCCATGATGTCAAGCAAAGAGGCACTGAGTTTGAAGGTAGACCTTGAAATACATCCACAGGTACACCTCCAATTGACTCAAATAATGTCAATTAGCCTATCAGAAGCTTCTAAAGCCATGACACCATTTTCTGGAATTTTCCAAGCTATTTCAAGCAAAGACGCACTGAGTTTGAAGGTAGACCTTGAAATACATCTACTGGTACACCTCCAGGTGACTCAAATGATGTCAATTAGCCTACCAACCTAGTGTATGTAAACTTCTGACCCACTGGAATTGTGATACAGTTAATTATAAGTTAAATAATCTGTCTGTGAACAATTGTTGGAAAAATTACTTGTGTCATGCACAAAGTAGATGTTCTAACCGACTTGCCAAAACTATAGTTTGTTAAAAAGAAATTTGTGGAGTGGTTGAAAAACAAGTTTTAATGACTCCAACCGAAGTGTATGTAAATGTCCGACTTCAGCTGTAGGTCAGTGATCCATTTTAAATTCAGGCTTTAATTCAACAAAATGTGGAAAAAGTCAAGAGGTATGAATACTTTTTGAAGGCACTGTATATTTTCATAGCAAAATGTGTGTAAAAGTTTGAGAAAAACTCTAATATGGCCTAATGTTTTCAAGGGTCATTAGATGAATGTTGTACTTTGAACTGCAATTGACCTCAAACTGAAGACATTATATAAAAATCACAGACATATATTTTTGTCACGGCTGTCGAAAGGAGCAGACCGAAGTGCAGCGTGGTTGTAGTTCCACATTTTATTTAATCCATGAAACTTTGCAATACATAAATAACTGAATATGACAAAACAACAAATCGTGATGCAGAGAGAAACAAACACTACTGAAAATATAATAACCCACAAAACCCAGGAAGAAAAACCCCTACTTAAATATGTTCTCCAATTAGAGACAACGAGGACCAGCTGCCTCCAATTGGAGATCAACCCAAACAAGCCAACATAGAAATACAAAAACTAGAACCTAAGAACATAGAAATAGAAAACATAGAAAAACACAAAACACCCCGTCATGCCCTGACCTACTCTACCATAGAAAATCACATCTTACTATGGTCAGGACGTGACACATTTTGAATGTGTAACAGCATTTCACTCTAATAACAGGTTCCTTGCCCAGAGACATTGGGCTTGTTATATTACAGTAATAAATCATTGTTGTTGTTTGATTTCGGTTGTATAAAATGCAATTATATAATGTGCAATTTAGTTTCATGTCTACAAAAAAGAAAAAATACGTAAGCTTTACCTAAGTGGTCCAGCTGTCTTGAATTCTGCAAGGTTCGAAAACGCAGTTGGTTACCTTGGAACCTGTAAACTGTACACCAGGACTGACAATAGCAACAAACAAAAAACGTATAGGACTGGGCACAAACTGGTTGAATCAACGTTGATTCAATGTAAGTTGTCAATGTATTGTAACATGGAATCAATGCAAACTGTTGTTTTGAAGTTGAAATTTCAACAATAGGATTATAACGTCAACAAATTCAAACCTTGTATAAAATCTTTGAAACAATATCATATCTTCAACATTATCTATATGTATCTATCTACAGCTGTCCCTTTGGTCTTCCATACAGGGTATTTGTTTTATATAAAAAAATATATATGTTTTTCTCCCCAATTGGTAGTTACAGTCTTGTCTCATCACTGCAACTCCTGTATGGACTCAGGAGCGGCAAAGGTCAACAGCAGTGCGTCCCCTGAAACACAACCCAACCAAGCCGCACTGCTTCTTGACACAATGCCCACTGGGCCAATTGTGCGCCACCCCATGGGTCTCCTGGTTGCGGGCCAGCTGCGACAGAGCCTGGACTTGGACCAGGATCTCTAGTGGCACAGCTAGCGCTGCGATGCAGTGCCTTAAACCACTGCGCCACTCAGGCGGCTCTATCCAGGGTTTTAACCAATCCCTGCTGGGTCCTGTGTGGCTGAATTGGTAGAGCTTGGCACTTGCAACCCCAGGTTGTGGGTTCAATTGCCATGGGGGACCAGTAAAAGAAAATACAAAAATGTATGTGCCCACAACTGTAAGTTGCTTTAGATGAGAACGTCTGCAAATGACTAAAATATAATTGGTCAAGAGGGGAATGCATACCTATGGTAACATCCTCAAACAGCCATCAATGTAATGGCCAAACTGCCTTTAGATGCTTCTCAGTTTTGAAAGTTAATCTTAACATTCTAACGGTGTCACGGCTGTTCGAATGATCGGACCAAAATACAGCGTCGGTTTCGTTCCACATATTTATTGGACAGTGAAACTTAATGCAATACAAAATAAACTGAAGGAACAAAACAAACCGTGACTGTAACGGTTGTCGTCGGATAAAGCGGACCAAGACGCAGCGGGGAAATGTGCACTCATCTTCTTTATTAAAGAAAAGAAGGGAAACCAAAATAAACACGTACACAAAAGACACAACGACGAATAACAGTCTGGTAAGGCACAAGGCTATACACAGAACAATCTCCCACAAAACACAAACAAAACACATACCTATATATAGGACTCTCAATCAAAGGCAACTACAAACACCTGCCTCCAATTGAGAGTCCAACACCCAATTACCTAACATAGAAATACTAAACTAGAGAGAACATAGAAATACAAAAAACATAGAACATAACACAAAACCCGGAAATAATAAATCAAACACCCTTCTAAGCAAAACACCACCCCGAACCACATAAAACAAATACCTTCTGCCACGTCCTGACCAAACTACAATACAAATAACCCCTATTACTGGTCAGGACGTGACAGTGACGCAGGTGGAACAAACACACTAACGAAATATAATCACCCACAAAACACAAGTGGGACAAACATCAACTTAAATATGGCCTCCAATTAGAGACAACGACAACCGGCTGCCTCTAATTGGAGGTCATGCCAAACAAAACCCAACCTAGAAATACAAAACTAGAAACTAAACATAGAAATACAAAAACGGACAAACACCCCCCCTGTCACGCCCTGACCTACTCTATCATAGACAATAACTTACTATGGTCAAGACGTGACAAACGGGGCAGTTAAAATGTAATAAATACTACATTTTGGTTAGAAGTGAGCAGTATCTGGAATTATATCTAATCCTTTGTCTTAATAAATTCCAATGTTTCCAGAAATAGGATGGCTGTCACAGAAAAGCTGTATTGAAAAGGTTTAATGCAATAACATTCAGCGTGTACCTTGTGAAAAGGTTACTGTGAGATTTCTGTTGATCTGGGGGATTGGATTTTGTCTTTAGTTGATATTTTGTTCTGATTGAAATTAGTTTTGTGTTTCATGTGGGTATTATGATAATACTGTATGTCACAGATCGTGGACTCTTGACGATGAGGAGTGATGTATCCACAGCTCCTCTATTTAAATCCAACCAATCAAAAGAACAGGTTAAATAAGGATTTATAAGCCTTGAGACAATTGAGACATGGATTGTGTATGTGTGCTATTCAAAGGGTGAATGGGCAAGGCAAAATATTTAAGTGCCTTGGAACAGGGTATGGTAGTAGGTGCCAGGCACACCGGTTTGTGTCAAGAACTGAAACGCTGCTGAGTTTTTCACGCTCAGTCAATCAATCAATGAAATCTATTTATAAAGCACTTTTTACATCAGCTAATGTTTTTCCGAGCCTAAAACCCCAGAGAGTAAGCAATCCATATATAGAGGCACGGTGGCTAGGAAAAACACCCAAGAAAGGCAGGAACATAGGAAGAAACCTAGAGAGGAATCAGGTGGCCAGTCCTCTTCTGGCTGTGCCGGGTACATGGCAATTAAGGCCAGATCGTTCTTCAAGATGTTCAAACATTCATTGAAGACCAGCAAGTTCAAATAATCACAGTGGTTGTAAAGGGTGCAAGAGGTCAGCACCTTGGGAGTTAATGTCAGTTAGCTTTCATAGCTGAGCATTTAGAAGTCGAGACAGCATGTGCGGGCGGCGGGGTGGTGAAAAGGTCAGGGTGTATGGCCGCAGGTAGAACAGAATAAACTGGATCAGCAGCACGACCAGGTGGACTAGGGACGGGGACATCCAGGAGTCGTCCGTCCAGGTAGTCCTGAGGCATGGTCCTAGGGCTCAGGTTCTCCAGGAGGTGGGAGAGAGAGATGAGAGAATTGGATGGAGCATATCTGAGATCACACAGGACACCAGATAAGACAGTGGAATTACACCAGATATAACAGACTGACTCCAGTGCCTTGCCATTCGCCTTCGCACCCCTGGGCCAGACTAGACTCAATCATAGGACCTACTGAAGAGATGAGTCTTCAGTAAAGACTTAATGGTTGAGACTGAGTCTGCATCTCTCACATGGATTGGCAGACCATTCCATAAAAATTGGGAGCCGTTTATTATGTTCAACATAGGAGGGCCAAGCACAGGAAGTAGCTATTTCAGTAGTTTGGTTTGCATAGTGTCCAGTAGACAGCTGGAAGGTTTAGTGGTCATTACTATTTTTGTGAATGTTTCGAGAGATACAGGATTTTAAAAACTTGAGTGTTTCCATTGATCTGAGTTCCTGGCAGTTCTGTGCAGACTCAGGACAACTGAGTTTTGGAGAAATTGCCCTATTCAAGGAGGAGTACGTAATTCGTTTTCTAATGATCATGATCTTTTCGTTGACTAAGTTCATGAATTCATCACTGCTGAAGTGAAGGCCAACCTCACTTGGGGAAGGCTGTCACAATGGTCGTATTGAGGAGACCAAAACGCAGCAGGTATAGTGATCATCTTCTTTATTTACTTACTAAAGTGAACACTTAAACGAAAACAATAAAATGACAACCAACAGTCCTGCAAGGTACACAGACTAAGCAGAAAGCAACCACCCACAAAACACAAGTGAAACGAACACAACTAAATATGGCCTCCAATTATAGACAACAACAACCAGCTGCCTCTAATTGGAGGTCATTGCCAAAAACCAACATAGAACTAGAGAACTAGAATAAACATAGAAATATAAAACATAGAACAAAAACATCAAAACACCCAAAACAAACACCCCCTGCCACGCCCTGACCATACAACAATGACAAATAACCCCTTTTACTGGTCAGGACGTGACAGTACCCCCCCCCCCAAAGGTGCAGACCCCGAATGCACCTCAAAACAAAACCCACAAAAACAAAACCAAACCTAAAGGGAGGGAAGGGAGGGTGGCCACCGTCAACGACGGTTCCTGTGCTTCACCCCTCCCTTCCCAATCCTCCCACCACAGAGGTGGCTCTGGCTCTGGCCGTAGCTCCTGTTCAGCAGACTCTGGGCTGCGTGGCATCGCTGGAGGCCCCGGACTGAGAGGCGTCGCTGGAGGCCCCGGGCTGAGAGGCGTCGCTGGAGGCCCCGGGCTGAGAGGCGTCTCTGGAGGCCCCGGGCTAAGAGGTGTCGCTGGAGGCCCCGGGCTGAGGAGCGTCTCTGTAGGTTCCCGGACTGTAGGCCGTCTCTGTAGGCTCTGGACTATAGGCCGTTTCTGTAGGCTCCGGACTGTAGGCCGTCTCTGTAGGCTCCGGACTGTAGGCCGTCTCTGTAGGCTCCGGACTGTAGGCCGTCTCTATAGGTTCCGGACTGTAGGCCGTCTCAGTAGGTTCTGGACGGGGAACTGTCACCAGAAGCTCTGGACGGGGAACTGTCGCCGGAAGCTCTGGACGGGGAACTGTTGCCGGAGGCTCTGGACGGGGAACTGTCGCCGGAAGCTCTGGACGGGGAACTGTTGCCGGAGGCTCTGGACGGGGAACTGTCGCCGGAAGATCTGGACGGGAAACTTTCGCCGGAAGCTCTGGACTGGGAATGCGCACTGGAGGCCTGATGCGTGGGGCTGGCATAGGAGGTGCCAGACTGGTAACACGCACCTCAGGGCGAGTGTGGGGAGCAGGAACAGGACGTACTGGGCTGGACAGGCGCACTGGAGGTCTGGAGCTTATAGCTGGCACACCCCGTCCTGGCTGAATGGTGACTGTAGCCCGGCACGGGCAGAGCGCTGGCACAGGGCGAACTGAGCTGTGCTGGAGAGTGAGGGCTGCCGTGCGTAGAGCAGTCGCAGGGTAAGGTGGACCGAGGAGACGCACTGGCGGCCAGATGCGCTGAGCAGGCACCCTCCTTCCTGGCTGAGTGCCAACTCTAGCACGGCAACGCTGCGGAGCCCGTACCAACCGCACCGGACTGTGCGTGGAGATGGGCGAGATAGTGCTCATCACCCCGTAATGCATCGCTCGCCCCTCCGCACGCCTGCTCAGTCATGCCCTCTCTGCCAGTACCTCCTTCCGGAATCTTGCGTCAAGCTCGGCGCTCGACTCCCTTCTCGGCTCCAGTTTGCTCCACGGCTTCCTCCGAATAGCCCGGGAAGTTAGGTCAGGGTTCCCCCCTGACCTAACAACACTCCCCTTATGCCCCCCCCCCAAAAAAAATGTTGGGGCTGCCTCTCCACCTCCTATACAATGCCTCGTACCTTTGTCGTTATCTCTTCGACTCCTCCAGCTCCGCCTTCGGGCACTGGTACTCCCCAGCCTGGCTCCATGGACCCTTGCCCTCGAGCATCTCCTCCCATGTCCATGACTCGAGATACTTCTCCCGTCGCTCCTTCTTCCGCTGCTTGGTCCTTGTTAGGTGGGTGGTTCTGTCACAAGGGTCGTATTGAAGAGACCAAAACGCAGCAGGTATAGTGATCATCTTCTTTATTTACTTACTAAAGTGAACACTTAAACGAAAACAATAAAACGACAACCAACAGTCCTGCAAGGTACACAGACTAAGCAGAAAGCAACCACCCACAAAACACAAGTGAAATGAACACAAATAAATATGGCCTCCAATTAGAGACAACAACAACCAGCTGCCTCTAATTGGAGGGCATTGCCAAAAACCAACATAGAACTAGAAAACTAGAATAAACATAGAAATATAAAACATAGAACAAAAACCCCAAAACATCAAAACACCCAAAACAAATACCCCTGCCACGCCCTGACCATACTACAATGACAAATAACCCCTTTTACTGGTCAGGACGTGACAAATGCTGCTTTTTAGTTAGCTTTGCGACAGTATCAAAAATACATTTTGGATTGTTTTTATTCTCAATCAGGTTGGAAAAATAGGCTGATCGGGCTGCAGTGAGGGCTTTTCGATATTGCACGGTACAGTCTTTCCAAGCTAGTCAGAAGACTTCCAATTTGGTGGAGCGCCATTTCGTTACAATGTTCTGGAAGCTTGCTTCAGGGTTCGGGTATTTTCTGTATACCAGGGAGCTAGTTTCTTGTGACACATTGTTTTTGGTTTTATCGGTGCGACTGCATCTAGGGTATTACGTAAGGTTAAGTTTAGATCCTTGGTTAGGTGGTTAACTGATTTTTGTACTCCAACGTCCTTGGGTAGGTGGAGGGAGTCTGGAAGGGCATCAAAGAATCTTTGGGTTGTCCAAGAATTTATAGCATGGCTTTTGATAATCCTTGGTTGGGGTCTAAGCAAATTATTTGTTGTGACTGAAAACGTAATAAGATGGTGGTCCGATAGTCCAGAATTATGAGGAAAAACATTTAGATCCCCAATATCTATTCCATGGCACAAAACTATATCAGGAGTATGATTGTGGCAATCTGTAGGTCCCGAGACATGTTGGATTAAACCCACTGAGTCGATGATGGCGCCAAAAGCCTGTGGACTGTGGAAAAATGTGAATATTATCTTCCATGACTACAAGGTCCAATAGAAATTCAGGGAACTCACCTGTAAACAGTCGCTTTAAAAAGTAATTGGGTAGGCTGCGTAGATTTCATGACTAGAACCTCAAAAGATGAATAAGCTAATTTTTTTTATACATTTAAATTTGCTGTCAAAAATGTTACCAACACCTCTGCCTTTGCGGGATGTGCAGGGGATATGGTCACAAGTGTAACCAGGTGGAGAGGCCTCATTTAACTCAGTAAATTCATCAGGCTTAAACCATGTTTCAGTCAGGCCAATCACATCAAGTTTATGATCAGTGATTAGTTCATTGATAATGACTGCCTTGGAAGTGAGGGATCTAACATTAAGGAGTCCTATTTTGAGTTGTGAGGTATTATCACAATCTCTTTAAAAAATGGCAGGGATGGAGGACGTCTTTATTCCAATGAGATTTCTAAGGCGAACAACGCAATGTTTAGATTTTCCCAACCTAGATCGAGGTACAGACACAGTCTCAACTGGGAAAACTAAGCTGACTACACTGACTGTGCTAGCGGCAGACTCCCAGGCTGGCTAACAGCTTGCTGCCTGGCCAGCACCCTATCTCATTGTGGAGCTAGAGAAGTTAGAGATCTGTCTATGTTGATTTATAAGATGAGAGCACCATGAGAGAACCCCTCCGGCTAGGATGGAGTCTGTCACTCCTCAGCAGGCCAGGCTTAGCCTTGTTTGTGGGTGAGTCCCAGATAGAGGGACAATTATCTTCAGATTCAGTCTTTTATGAGGGGCAGAAACAGGTTTCAACAAGCAATTGAGTTGTGAGACTGTGCTGTAGTGCTCATCACTACCCTTAACTGGGAAGGGGCCAGACACAATTACTCAATGCCAACACATCTTTCTGGCTAGTTTACATGCTGAAGCTGTGTGTGTGTGTGTGCTCATCCTAACATTGTTGGTGCCAACGTACTGTAGAAAACAAAATCCCTATACACTCGCCAGTTTTTGCCTCAGCCAGCACCATCTTCGGTAGCCTAGCCCCCTGGTAAACAGTGTATGATTGCTGTAAGATCATTTTTAAGTCTAATACAGCAACTGAAATTAGAGGGCATAACGTTCATGTTACTACTTAGCTTTTTCGGCTTGTGAAGGTCCTGTAGAACCATGTCCAGATAAAGCGTCCTGGGTGAAAAAGTTGAACGAAAGAAGTTGAGCGAGGACAAAACTAAGACGATGATAAATTTGTTCAAAGTAAAAAGTGTTTATTAAAAGTAAAAAGTTTCTCGTGTGTATCAAGAATGGTCCACCACCCAAAGGACATCCAGCCAACTTGCCATAACTGTAGGAAGCAAGCCAGCATCCCGGTGGAACGCTTTCGACTCCTTGTATAGTCCATGCCCCAACGAATTGAGGCTGTTCTGACAGAAAAGGGGAGTGCAACTCAATATTAGGAAGGTGGTCTTAATGTTTTCTACATTCAGAATATATTTCAATTCCCATGACTTCGCCAGAAGCCGATAAAGGTTTATTTCCATTTCTGGTTTTACATTTCAGGAGCTTTCTTATACCCGATAACCCTCTGAATTTAACATGAGGCCTTAGAACTGACCTGAAATTATTCAGGACTCACTTCCCTGAACTCCTTTCATGTCCCCCGGCATCTGTTGCCTCCCAGGACACTCCTCACAGCTTCCTTTGTGTAGGTGGGTGGATGAAAGACTCAGCTCATACTACCAGATATTAGGCCATAGGGTTTAATTGGCTAACATCGAGACTATCCAAAGGTAACTATTCAGGCAAGTGTAATAACACAATTAGTCACTCATTCAGATTGTGCCCCACCTGGCAGTGGTTCACCTGGCAGTGGTTCACCTGGCAGTGGTTCACCTGGCAGTGGTTCACCTGGCAGTGATCCATCATTGGCAGAAGAAATAAGCATCTGTCTGGTTGGTCTTCCGGCTAATTCAATCATTTGTATGCTATATCAATCAATCAATCAATCAAATGTATTTATAAAGCCCTTTTTACATCAGCCGATGTCACAAAGTGCTATACAGAAACCCAGCCTAAAACCCCAAACAGCAAGCAATGCAGATGTAGAAGCACAGTGGCTAGGAAAAACTCCCTATAAGGGCAGGAACCTAGGAAGAAACCAAGAGAGGAACCAGGCTCTAAGGGGTGGCCAGTCCTCTTCTGGCTGTGCCGCCGGGTGGAGATTATAACAGTACATGGCCAAGATGTTCAAACGTTCATAGATGACCAGCAGGGTCAAATAATAATAATCACAGTAGTTGTAAAGGGTGCAACAGGTCAGCACCTCAGTAGTAAATGTCAGTTGGCTTTCCATAGCCGAACATTCAGACTTAGAGACAGCAGGTGCGGTAGAGAGAGTCAAAAACAGCAGGTCCGGGAAAAGGTAGCATGTCCGGTGAACAGGTCAGAGCAGCAGCACGACCAGGTGGACTGGGGACAGCAAGGAGTCATCAGGCCAGGTAGTCCTGAGGTATTGTCCCAGGGCTCAGGTCCTCCGGGAGGGAAATTGTTCCTATAGACAAGGGGTGGTCAACCCTCCTCCAAGGGAGCTACTTAGTATGCAGGATTTTGCTCCAGCCCGTTTCTAACACACCTAATACAGCTTAATCAAGGCCCTGAAAAGTACACTCTATATACAAAAGTATGTGGACACCCCTTCAAATTAGTGGATTCAGCTATTTGAAGTGGTGTTGGAGGGCCAGTAGGAGGCACTCTTTCCTCTGGTCTAAAAAATATCCCAATGCCCCATGGCAGTGATTGGGGACACTGCCCTGTGAAAGGTTTCTTTCGGATGGGACAGCAGATCCACAAGGTCTGCCATGAGAGGTGACTGTATAGTTTCCTTAAGGAAAAGCACCTTTAGTAAATCCGCTTTCTCTGTGAGAGCAGATCCACAAGGTCTGCCATGAGAGGTGACTGTATAGTTTCCTTAAGGAAAAGCACCTTTAGTAAATCCGCTTTCTCTGTGAGAGCGTCCCATGTCTGGAATACACTGCCATCAGACACACATAACTGCACCACATATCACACTTTCACAAAATGCATGAAGACATGGCTAAAGGTCAATCAGATTTGTGAACATAATCCCTAGCTGTGTATTGCCGCTTTCCATGTTGTCTGTTGTCTGTAGCTTGTGAGGTGTGGAAACACTTTGTTTTTATGGATTTTGTCTTGTTGCTTTTTGTTCTATGTTGCTCTGTCTGTATGCTACATCTTGCTTGTCCTATGTTGCTCTGTCTGTATGCTATGTCTTGCTTGTCCTATGTTACTCTGCGTGTGCTCACTGTTCTATGATTGTCTATATTGTAATTGTTTTTAATAACCTGCCCAGGGACTGCGGTTGAAAATTAGCCGGCTGGCTAAAACCGGCACTTTTACTGAAACGTTGATTAATGTGCACTGTCCCTGTAAAAATAAAATAAACTCAAACTCAAACTCAAACGGGTGTCCTGACTCTCTGAGGTCATTAAAGATCCCATTGCACTTATCGTAAGAGTAGGGGTGTTAACCCCGGTGTCCTGGCTAAATTCCCAATCTGGCCCTCATACCATCACGGCCACCTAATCATCCCCAGCTTACAATTGGCTCATTCATCCCCCTCCTCTCCCCTGAAACCATTCCCCAGGTCGTTGCTGTAAATGAGAATGTGTTCTCAGTCAGCTTACCTGGTAAAATAACAATAAAATAAATAAAAATAAATAAATAAAATTTCAGCTACACCCATTGCTCACAGGTGTATAAAATCGAGCACACAGCCATGAAATCTCCATAGACAAACATTGGCTGTAGAATGGTCTTACTGAAGAGCTCAGTGACTTTCAACTTAGCACCGTCATAGGATGCCACCTTTCCAACAAGTCAGTTCGTCACATTTCTGCCACAAGAGCATGAATGCACTTTTGGCTGAATGGAAGCAAGTCCCCGCAGCAATGGGAAGCATTCCCATTATTTTGGAATGAGATGTTCAACCCGCAGGTATCCACATACTTTTCGTCATGTGGTGTAGCAGCTGATTAGTAGAATCAGGTGTGTTGTGTGTTGGTGCTGACATCTTCAGGACAGGAATACCGGTTTACTTAACGGAGGAATAAACACACATGTTCATCATTGGTGTCTTAACCAGAACGGGGAAAATGCACTTTTATTTATTTTCGCACATGCGCAGTCATACATCTCTCATAGGGCATGACTGTACCAGTGTAAGAACACAACTCAACAACATATTAGTCCACATGCCAACACCCCCACTTGCTCTTATACTGTACAAGTCGTATTCAACCTAACTTTATCAACACATTTAGCTTACAGTTATTCATCTCACAAATGTCAGTTTATATTCCAAACATGTAACCCAAGAATTTTTCATTTTTGAACTTCGTTACAGGTTTAGTCAAAACATCTGCAGCCATGTCTGCCGTTGGACAATATTCAATACTTATTTTACCATCACTGAGTTTAGTTTTTTTTTTTTTGTTCACATGGTGTTGACCTTGTATGGTTCATCTTTATTTTCCCTTCACTTTGTGTAAAATCAATGCCTAGGAAATGTCCAAGCCTCCCAAGATCTTTCATCTTAAATTTTTCACGTAACATTTCTTTTACACTTGTGAGTGAGTCACTATCACTAGCAGCGATAATTAGATCATCGACCCAAATTATCAAAATGATCCTTTCTGTTGCAGTTTGTTTGTTATAAACACAGTGATCAGCTGGGTTCTGTGTAAAACCATTTTCACTAAGGTGATCATGCAACATTTTGTTCCAGTTCCTTCCTGACTGTTTCAGGCCGTACAGTGACTTGTTCAGTTTGCAGACTAGTTGCTCACCTGTATCTGACCTGACTTCAAAACCCTCTGGTTGCTCCATGTACACTTCACAGTCAATAGGAGCATGTAGATATGCTGTTTTGACATCCATCTGATGTAACTCTAAGTCATACTGAGCTGCTAGCTGCATCAAACAGCGTACTGATGTCATATTTGCAGTTGGAGAAAAAGTCTCCTTATAGTCTATTCCTGCCACTTGACTATACCCCTTTGCAACATATCTTGCCTTGTATGTCTCAGTCTCATCTGAATTGTTTTTGACCGCATAGACCCACCTGCCCCCCACTGCATTTTTACCCTCTGGCAGTGTGGTTAATGTGAATGTATCATTTTCCCTAAGGGAATCCATCTCCTCCTTCATAGCAGTAGCCCAAATCTCTGATTTTGGTGAAATCATTGCTTCTTTGAAGGTTTGTGGTGCATTGCACATTACTCTGTAGCAGTAGTCAACACTAGGTGGTATCTGGTCATCACATTTCACTTTACACTCATAGTCTTTTAAGTACTGGGGTTTCATCCTCGCTCTGTCTGGATAGCGTGGACTCTGACCATCTGAAGTCTCAATTTGCACATCTTGTGTCTCTTCTGAGTTTTGATCTGCCATCTTGGCTTTCGGCATGGGGTTTTCAAATCTCTCCCCATGAAGATCATCACTGATTTCCAAATCTGTCTGAGTTTGGTGTTCGACTACACCTTTTGTAACACACTTGACTAATCTGTTTTTAAGAACTTTCCCAGTGTCTGGGTAGTAGACTAGGTATGCTGGACTATTTTTATCATACCCGACAAAAATACCCTTTTCACATCTTGAGTCTAACTTTTTCTTGTTCTGTCTATATGCATAGCAAACAGATCCAAATTCTTTCATCTTTGAAAGATCAGGCTTTCTCCCAGTAAACATGTAGTGTGGAGTCTGTCCTACACGCTTATTGTAACACCTATTGCGAATTACTGCAGCAGTCATTACAGCATATGTCCACAAGTTCTTTGGTAGGTTGCTTTCAAGTAGCATGCATCTTGCCATTTCGAACAATGTTCTCCAATTTCTCTCAGCCGTCCCATTTTGATGGGGTGAGTAAGGGGCTGAAGTTTCATGTCTTATGGCGTTCTTACTGAGCAGTGACTGGAACTCTTTGGCTGTGAATTCTGTGCCATTATCTGACCTGACACACTTTATTTTCCCATAAGGGGCCACATCAGCAATAAACTTCTCAGTAGCTTTTACAGTATCACTCTTTGCTTTTAGGAAATACACAAAAACTGCCCCTGAATAATCATCCGTAAATGCTAGAGTATATCTGAACCCATCTTTCGCCTCTGGCTCAATAGGGCCAGCCAAATCAGTGTGCACAAGCTCAAGAGCCGCTTTTGCTTTTTCATCAGGCTCTCTGTTTCTGCTCTGAACAAATTTTCCCTGAGTGCAGATTTCACAGTTGAGGGTAGATTTGTCAATTTTACCTGTGATTTTCATTCCCTCTGTCACATTTTCTAACTTTGACACATCCTCAAAATTACAGTGTCCAAGAATTTTGTGCCATGTGTGAATATCATAGCACCCATGACATCCATCATCATATTCATCACTTACAGTGTTAAGATAGTAAAGTCTATCGTACTCCTCGATGTCAAAAGTGGTACCGTTCTTGTGGATGAGCTTGTTACACCCCTGTCGAAAGTTGACTGAAGCTCCGTTGGCTGTCGCTGCTTTAACAGAGAAAATGTCCTGTGGAAACGACGGCACGTACAGCGCCTTCATCAGCGTTGTTTTTACCCGACGACCCGTGTTGTCTCTCAGGTAAACCTCCGCTGCACCTCTCCTCTCCGCGACACCATTCGTTCTTGTTCCGTCAGCCAGCTCCACGGAATGTTTTTCCGGTTTGAAAGTCTCGTCAAACTCCTTAAACTTCCCGATGTCCGTGACTATATGTGACGTTGCTCCCGTATCAACCATCAGCCCTTTCTGTTTCAGTCCACTAACCTGACAGTCACTTATTCTGAATGCAAATGTGTGGCTTTCAGCATCTGTTGCTTGTTTCACATTGTCTCTTCTTTTTCGTCTGCAATTTGCGTCAGTATGAGTGGAGCTCTTGCAAAAACTACACCACTTTCTCCGTTCTTTGCGCTCTCCAGTAACGGTACATTCCCGGGCCTTGTGCCCTTTCTGGCCACAGTTGAAGCAGGTTATCTCGGTCCCTTTATCTCTCCCTCTTGGCCAGCTAACTTTAATGTTACTTGCCTTCATCACGTTGTCGTCAGTGGAAATGGCGCTAAACTTCTCGGTGCTTTCATAGCTCCTCAACTTGGTTTTGAACTCGCCAAAAGTTGTCGGCTCGTCACTCTGCGTTATGTGGATGGCAAACGGCTTAAATGATTCGGGCAAACCTTTCAGAATCATTGCAATCAACAGCCCGTCACTTAAAGTCTCTTCAGCATTTCTCAGTGCTGTAATAGCCGTCTCAGCACGAATGATATAGTCCGTAACACTTTCGTCAGCGGCTTTCTGAAGAGAAGTTAGTTCAGTGTAGAGGCTAATCACACGTGGCTTCCCTTTACCTGCATAATGTTCCCTCAATATCTTCAACGCTTTTCTCCCATCATCTGCTGCTTCTCTCATTATCAGGGAAAGGCTTTTATCATCCAAAACCTGTATCAATTCGGCGTAGGCTTCTTCATTTTTCTCTCTGTCTTCTTCATCTTCATCCACGCTCAATATGGCGGCCTTTAGCCCAAGCAAACGCAAGTGCCCCAAAAACTTTGTCTCCCATAACTCGTACTTTTTTTCATCTCCGTCGAAATATAATCTATTCCATCGGCTTCCATGTTCCCTCCTGGGCCCATAACCTGTTGGTGCTGACATCTTCAGGACAGGAATACCGGTTTACTTAACGGAGGAATAAACACACATGTTCATCATTGGTGTCTTAACCAGAACGGGGAAAATGCACTTTTATTTATTTTCGCACATGCGCAGTCATACATCTCTCATAGGGCATGACTGTACCAGTGTAAGAACACAACTCAACAACATATTAGTCCACATGCCAACATTGTGCCTTGTTCACACTGCAGGCCATAATGCTCAAATCAGTTTTGTTTTTCAAATTTATTTTGGAATACTGACTGTCCAAACAGCAAGTGACCAAATCAGATGTGGGTGTGTTCAGACAGCAGTAATTTGCTAACATGGCTATGCTAGTTGTCATAGTAACAACGGTGTGCGCGCGGTGGTTTAGCCTGACAGGTGGTGGTGCTTGTGCTTCCTATCATGCAGAAATTATGTAGCAAGCTAAGGTTACAACAATGCCTGCCATGGACGTTTCCAAGTTGCTTTTAATGTTCAAAATCATAGTGTGAGGATAAGATGATAAGATGATCCAACTTTGAAAACAAGTACTTTTTGGCTAGCCACAGCAGTCAGCTAGCTAATTAGGTAGCGGTTTCGCTTTCTAGCACATTCACTAATTTGTTTGTGAACAATTAACAAGCTATACTGAACAAATATATAAACACAACATGCAACAATTTCATTTATTTCACTAAGTTACAGTTTATACGAGGAAATCAGTCAATTTAAATAAATTCATTAGACCCTAATCTATGGATTTCACATGACTGGGAATACAGATATGCATCGGTTGGTCACAGATACCTTAAAACCTGTTGAGGACAGATGTTAGCTAATTAGGTAGCCAACATCCAATGGAACAGCAGGACGCGAAATACAAAACATCAAAAATCTAATAATTTCAATTTCTCAAACATACGACTATTTTACACCATTTTAAAGATACGCTTCTCCTTAATGTAACCACATTGTCCGATTTCAAAAAGGCTTTACAGCGAAAGCAAAACATTAGATTATGTTAGGACAGTACATAGACGAAAATAACCACACAGCCATTTTCCAAGCAAGGAGATGTGTCACAAAAACCCAAAATACAGCTAAAATGAAGCACTAACCTTTGACGATCTTCATCAGATGACACTCCTAGGACATCATGTTTCACAATACATGTATGTTTTGTTCAATCAAGTTCATATTAATATCCAAAAACAGCATTTTACATTGGCGCGTGATGTTCAGAAAATGAATGAGCAGCTAGCCACAGTGCTAGGCTTACAGGAGGAGGGGGGACAGCTAGCCACAGCGCTAGGCTAACAGGAGGAGGGGGGAAGATAGCCACGGCGCTAGGCTAATAGTAGGAGGGGAGGCACCTAGCCACAGCACTAGGCTAACAGGAGGAGGGTTGGCCACCCCTGCTCTATAAACATATGGAGAATATGATTTGTATCATAGTGCTACAATAGAGAGTAGCTTTGAGGGGAGGACATAAATTGCACCTCAAATTACTGTACACTGCATGTTCAAATCCCACAGGACAACATTGTTTTACCACAAATAGTCTAATTGACCATATCTTCTAAACTGGATTAAGAAACTAAAAGCGTAGTGTTGAGTACGCAAATTAATAAAGCAGAAATTGCTACGGTACGACGTCTTCTAAGGTAAATTGGATTGCATTACAAAACAGCAGGTACAATCATAATCCTGAACGTGCATTTTTATGCACAACTCTGTTATGTTGTAAATCTCATTATCTGAATAACCATGGATGGATTTACAATCTACACTCATCAGGTGTACCTATTTGGAAATACATTTACAACAACTCATCTCTCGTCAGAATAATTTGATGCTCTTCACTTATTAGTCGGTGATGTCATCTTCAAGGTGAGACACGACTGGATTTATATTTAGAAAGTTGGGCCAATTCAGTTTCTATGTTTGTCCAATCTTGCTCAGTTGGTAGAACATGGCGCTAGTAATGCCAGGGTCCTGGGTTCGACTGAAACGGGGGACCCAGTATGACAATATATGCACTCTACTGTAAGTTGCTCTGGATAAGGAGGCTTTTTTCTTTTTTCTTTAAACTTTATTTAACTAGGCAAGTCAGTTAAGAACAAATTCGTATTTTACAATGACGGCGTACCAATGTCTACTAAAATGTAAAAGAATTACATTATGACATATTTACATGACACTTCAACATTCTATGGCAGCAATGTTAGCTCCCCATTAACATCACATGGATTATATTTAAACAATGCTAGCTATGTAACTGAATGTCTTGATTTAGAACAATATTACAAATTCTAAAAGTTGGCTTAACGCTCTAAATACAGTACCAGTCAAAAGTTTGGACACACCTACTCATTCAAGCATTTTTACTATTTTTACTATTTTCTACATTGTAGAATAATAGTGAAGACATCAAAACTATGAAATAACACATATGGAATCATGTAGTAACAAAAAAGTGTTAAACAAATCTAAATCTATTTTATATTTTATATTCTTCAAAATAGCCACCCTTTACCTTGATGACAGCTTTGCACACTCTTGGGATTCTCTCAAGCAGCTTCATGAGGAATGCTTTTCAACAGTCTTGAAGGAGTTCCCACATATGCTGAGCACTTGTTGGCTGCTTTTTCTTCACTCTGCGGTCCAACTCATCCCAAACCATCTCAATTGGGTTGAGGTCAGCTGATTGTGGAGGCCAGGTCATCTGATGCAGCACTCCATCACTCTCCTTGGTCAAATAGCCCTTACACAGCCTGGAGGTGTGTTTTGGGTCATTGTCATGTTGAAAAACAAATGATAGTCCCACTAAGCACAAACCAGATGGGCTGGCGTATCGCTGTAGAATGCTGTGGTAGCCATGCTGGTTAAGTGTGCCTTGAATTCTAAATACATCACAGACAGTGTCAGCATCAAAGCACCCCATACCATTAAACCTCCTCCTCCATGCTTCACGGTGGGAACCACACATGCGGAGATCATCCATTCACCTACTCTGTGTCTCACAAAGACACGGCGGTTGGAAAGGACAGATGTCCACTGGTCTAATGTTCATTGCTGATGTTTCTTGGCCCAAGCAAGTCTCTTCTTATTATTGGTGTCCTTTAGTTGTGGTTTCTTTGCAGCAATTCGACCATGAAGGCCTGATTCACACAGTCTCCTCTGAACAATTGATGTTGAGATGTGCCTATTACTTGACCTCTGTGAAGTATTTATTTGGGCTGCAATCTGAGGTGCAGCTAACTCTAATTAACTTATCCTCTGCATCAGAGGTAACTCTGGGTCTTCCTTTCCTGTGGCGGTCCTCAGGAGAGCCAGTTTCATCAAATCTCTTGATGGTTTTAAGAAACTTTAAAAGTTATTGACATTTCCGGATTGACAGGCTTTCATGTCTTAAAGTAATGATGGACTGTTGTTTCTCTTTGCTTATTTGAGCTCTTCTTGCCATAATATGGACTTGGTCTTTTACCAAATAGGGCTATCTGCATTCCAGGTGACTACCTCATGAAGCTGGTTGAGAGAATGCCAAGTGTGTGCAAAGCTGTCTTATAAGCAAAGGGTGGCTACTTTGAAGACTCTCAAATATAAAATCTATTTTGATTTGTTTAACACTTTTTTGGTTACTACACGATTCCATATGTGTTATGTCATAGTTTTGATGTATTCACTATTAATCTACAATGTAGAAAATAGTAAAAATAAAGTAAAACCCTTGAATGAGTAGGTGTGTCCAAACTTTTGACTGGTACTGTATATGGCTCTGGTAATGGCCATCCTCCTCTCCACTGCAGTTCCTTTCTTAGATTCCTTATTACACCCTAGGGAATCATAATGGCGTTCTGGATGAGCAGTCACCTCCTCATACACTCATCTCCCACTTAGTTATGGAAACTGAAGTGACAGTGTAGATACGGAATGGAAATGTGCAACCCCACTGGAACATCTGTCTGGAAGAGAGACTCATTGCACTTCAATGACAGTCTATAAAAATAAATAATCTTTAGCCTAACTGTCTCTTGTATACTAAAGCATATAGAGTTGAAGTCATGATATTGGTTTGATTTATGGGTAGAGACTTAAATGTCAAACATTACAATAATCAATTTACCGTCACAGAGAATCTCTCCATAATGGCAAATTATGAGAAATGAAAAGAATATACAGTGCCATTCTTAAAGTATTCACACCCCTTGACTTTTTCCACATTTTGTTGTTACAGCCTGAATTGTAAATTGATAAAATTGAGTTTTTCGTCACTGGCCTACCTACACACAATACCCCATAATGTCAAAGTAGAATTATGATTTTTACAAATTAATAAAAAATTAAAAGCTGAAATGTCTTGAGTTAAGTATTTAACTCCTTTGTTATGGCAAGTATAAATACGTTTAGGAGTAAAAATGACCTTAATAAGTCACATAATAAGTTGCATGGACTCAACTCTGTGTGCAATAATAGTGATTAACATGAATTCTGAATGACTACCTACACATACAATTATCTGTAAGGTACCTCAGTCGAGCAGTGAATTTCAAACACAGATTCAATCACAAGGACCAGGGAGGTTTTCCAATGCCTCGCAAGAAGGGCACCTATTGGTAGATGGGTAAAAATAAAAAAGCTGACACTGAATATCCCTTTGAGCATGGTGAAGTTATTAATTACACTTTGCATGGTGTATCAATGCAACCAGTCACTACAAAGATATAGGCGTCCTTCCTAACTTGAAAACAGTTACAGAGTGATAGGCTGCGATAGGAGAAAACTGAGGATAGATCAACGAATGTAGTTACTGTACAATACTAACCTAATTGAGAGTGAAAAAGGGAAGCCTGTACAGAATAAAAATATTCCAAAACATGCATCCTGTTTGCAACAAGGCACTAAAGTAATACTACAAAACATTTTTCACTTTTTTTCCTGAATACAAAGTGTTATGTTTGGGGCAAATCAAATAGAGAACATTACTTAGTACCACTCTATCACGCCCTGATCATAGAGAGCCCTTGGGGTTCTCTATGGTGCAATAGGTCAGAGCGTGACTAGGGGGTGTTCTAGTCTTGAATTTCTATGTTGGTGTGAGTATGGTTCCCAATTGGAGGCAGCTGATGATCGTTGCCTCTAATTGGGGATCATACTTAGTGTGGTCCTTTTCCCACCTGCGTTTGTGGGATATTGTTTCATTTTGGTTTAGTGCTATGTGCGCTACAAACTTCACGTTCGTTTATTCTTTGTTGTTTTTTGAAGGTTCACTTTAATAAATATGTGGAACTCTACTCACGCTGCGCCTTGGTCCACTCATTATGTATACGACGAACATGACACACTCTCCATATTTCCAAGCATAGTGGTGGCTGCATCATGTTATGGGTATGCTTGTAGTCGTTAAGGACTGGGGAGTATTTCACAATGAAAAAGTAACGGAATGGATCTAGGCACAAGTGAAATCCATGATGAAAACCTGGTTCAGTCTGCTTTCTACCAGACACTGGTAGTTAATTCACCTTTCAGCAGAACAATAACCTAAAGCAAAAGGACAAATCTGGACTGGAGTTGCTTACCAAGAAGACAGTGAATATTCCTGAGTGGCCTAGTTACAGTGTTGACTTAAATCTGCTTAGAAATCTATGGCAAGACCTGAAAATGGTTGTTGAGTAATGAGTAACAACCAATTTGAGCTTTAAGAATTTTGAAAAGAATAATAGGCAAATGTTGCTCAATCCAAGTGTGGAAAGCTTTTAGAGAATTTACCCAGAATGACTCACAGTTGTAATCGCTGCCAAAGGGGATTTCAGATGTATTGACTCCGGGGGTTGATTACTTACAGTTGAAGTCAGAAATTTACATACACTTAGGTTGGAGTCATTAAAACTCGTTTTTCAACCACTCCACAAATTTCTTGTTGAAGAACTATAGTTTTGGCAAGTCGGTTAGGACATCTCCTTTGTGCATGACAAGCAATTTTTCCAACAATTGTTTACAGACAGATTATTTCACTTATAATTCACTGTATCACAATTCCAGTGGGTCAGAAGTTTACATACACTAAGTTGACTGTGCCTTTAAACAGCTTGAAAAATTATAGAAATTACGTCATAGCTGTAGAAGCTTCTGATTGGCTAATTGACATAATTTGAGTCAACTGGAGGTGTACCTGTGGATGTATTTCAAGGCCTACCTTCAAACTCAGTGCCTCTGCTTGACATCATGGGAAAATCCAAATAAATCAGCCAAGAACTCAGAAAAGAATTGTAGACCTCCACAAGTCTGGTTCATCCTTGGGATAAATTTCCAAACGTCTGAAGGTACCACGTTCCTCTGTACAAACAATAGTACGCAAGTATAAACACCATGGGACTACGCAGTCGTCATACTGCTCAGGAAGGAGACGTGTTCTGTCTCCTAGAGATGAACGTACTTTGGTGCGAAAAGTGCAAATCAATCTCAGAACAACAGCAAAGGATCTTGTGAAGATGCTGGAGTAAACAGGTACAAAAGTATCTATATCCACAGTAAAACGAGTCCTATATCGACATACCCTGAAAGGCCTCTCAGCAAGGAAGAAGCCACTGCTCCAAAACCTCCATAAAAAAGCCAGAGAATGGTTTGCAACTGCACATGGGGACAAAGATCATACATTTTGGAGAAATGTTCTCTGGTCTGATGAAACAAAAATAGAACCGTTTGGCCATAATGACCATTGTTATGCTTGGAGGAAAAAGGGGGACGCTTGCAAGTCGAAGAACACCATCCCAACCGTGAAGCACTGGGGCGGCAGCATCATGTTGTGGGGGTGCTTTGCTGCAGGAGGGACTGGTGCACTTCACAAAATAGATGGCATCATGAGGCAGGAAAATTATGTGGATATATTGAAGCAATATCTCAAGACATCAGTCAGGAAGTTAAAGCTTGGTCGCAAATGGGTCTTCCAAATGAACACTGATCTCAAGCATATTTCTTATTGTTGCAAAATGGCTTAAGGACAGCAAAGTCAAGGTATTGGAGTGGCCATCACAAAGCCCTGACCTCAAACCCATAGAATATTTGTGGGCAGAACTGAAAAAGCATGTGCGAGCAAGGAGGCTTACAAACCTGACTCAGTTACACCAGCTCTGTCAGGAGTCATGGGCCAAAATTCATCCAACTTATTGTGGGAAGCTTGTGGAAGTCTACGAGAAACGTTTGACCCAAGTTAAACAATTTAAAGGCCAAGCTACCAAATACTAATTGAGTGTATGTAAAGTTCTGACCCACTGGGAATGTGATGAAAGAAATAAATGCTGAAATAAGTCACTCTCTTCAATTATTCTGACATTTCACATTCTTAAAATAAAGTTGTGATCCTAACTGACCAAAGAAAGGGAATTTTTACTAGGATTAAATATCAGGAATTGAGTTTAAATGTATCTGGCTAAGATGTATGTAAACTTCCGACTTCAACTGTAGCTAATCAAGATATTGTATTTTAGTGTTTTATAGTTTATTAATTTTTTTCAAATGTTAGAATTTTTCTTACACTTTGACATGACATTGTATTTTGTGTAGATCGTTGACAAAAAATGATAATTAAATTCATTTTAATCCCACTTTGTAACACAACAAAATGTGGAAAAAGTCAAGGGGTGTGAATACTTTTTCAAGGCACTGTAGTTATTTACACACCATTATATATGCTTCAGTTTGCATTTTTTAAATAATTTACAGCAGTATTCAGGTATTTATTTGACATTTTGTACTATACCTGGAAAATTGTTGAATGCGGGTAGTACTACAAGCCTTGTAGTTGTAGCCAACCCATGGCAGATAGCAGAACTTGTCATGCATCCTTTAAGTGTACTATAAGTCTTTGTTGTCAACCATTCAGGCTCGTTTTGCTCAAAGAAAATGGTCTGCTCTGTGGTTTCAAGTCACGATCATGAAAATCTATTCCAATTCATTCTCTACTGTTTGATGACTGACTAGATTATGTGGATATCCTTATCTGGCTTGTTATCTTCAATGGCTTAACCTATATCCAGTGGACCCACAGCCAATCTGAATCCTAGCTGAGAGAAAATACTGTAGCTTTATTTGGAGTGTAAATAGCCCACAGGTCATAGACTTCAATGCGGTGACCAGTAGTGTTTGGCATACATGAAAACTTGGACTTAAATATTTCTCTTTGGTGCACTGCCTTTCTTTTCAAAGAAGAGTACGAAGAGATGTGTCAATACTGTGTGCATGTTTATTACTTTTTTATGTTGTAACAGTCCAGGTTCAAAGACAATCCATTTCGCAAGATGTTGGAATTTTTTTTATCAGTTTGAAACTCCTTGTAAGACAACATGAGTGTATTCTGGATGTTTTACTAAACCAAATTAGGGGGTGGGTAAAAGACATTGTGAATTGAGAAACTAGATGAAGATAGACAAGAAAACAGATTTGAGAAGCTCAGCAAAACATTTCAAATGCAGCAGAAAGATCATTTTCATGAATCTGAAACTGACTCTCGTACAAGAACAATGGACAAATTGGATTAAAGGAAATTATATCCTCAGACAAACCTGTGCACAGTGCATTCTTATCTCAAGAGGAGTATCATTATTCATTGTTAATGGTCTTTTGAAATTCTCCAGTGGCTCAGGTACAACAGGAAGACCAAACATCCCAGTGGTCCAAAGCACACATTGTAAAGGAGGGAAACCCTAACTTACCTAATTACATTAGAATTCATAATAAAAACCACACTGTCCCAACATCCAGTCAATGACTTTGTTAAACAGGACATAAATGAAGTAGGAGTATGGCTTTTCAATAGATCAATGAGACACTTGGCACAAATACACTCACATAAATTATATCTAGAGTCCCAGCTCTGAAACCAACTCGTTTTGACAAATATTCCTGTATTTCCCATCAAATTACTTAATATGGGACTAGATGCTTTAGCCCATTTTTTTATTTTATTTCTTGTCCTATGACTAGTAGCCATTGCGCTCAAAATAAGATATTTTTTTAAAGATATTTTTCCCTGTCTAAGCCTACAGCTGAACACTTAAATGGCTGTGTACTAGATGTATTTTTAAACCAGGTGACCTACATTTAGATGGGGAGTGGGCCTGTTTCCCTGAGGACCTATGGTATGGCATGACCAATTTCCTTGCATCAAAGATGTTGCTACCTCATTCCTAATTTAACACTGAAGAGCACTTAAATCAGAACCTTACGATCAAGGGCTCTCATTTATCAAAGAAGCAAAAATAAACAAACATTTGAGCGTGATACATTGTATGCAAACCTTACCTCTGATTCATCAAATTTTAGTTAGCGTTAGTATTAGCGGTTAGCATGCTAGGCTGATGTCAACAATATTTAGCATTAGAGGTTAGCACGCTAGGCTGATGCTAACAATACTTTGATATTAACCCTGAATCAGTTGCTTAAACCCAATCTGTCTATATCTGCACAAGTGTTCATGACTTACTTCATGTTACTGCCCACCCAAATCCTAAGGGCATATTGTAGTATGCACAAGTCCATTTAGTGCCATCTGGGCCCATATGTATGAAGCGTCTTAGAATATTCTTAAAGGTACAGTCAGGGACTTGAAAAACAACGCAATGGCTGCTCCGTCACTAGTTTTGCTAAACAGTTTAAGGATCAGTCTGGAGAAATGTCAAATAAAAAAAAAGTTATTTGTCACATGCTTTGTAAAAAACAGGTGTGAACTAACTAACGGTGAAATCCTTACTTACGGGCCCTTACCAACTGTCACGTATACACAGGGAGTCTGGAAGCAGGTTCAGAAGGAGAGTTTAATAAGAATGATGGAAGGCAAATGAACAAAACAGGGGATGCGTACTGAACATGAAAACAAACCAATATTGCCTGATAACTGAGGCTAAGTAAAGGGAAGGTGATCAAGGTGATGAAGTCCAGGTGTGTGTAATGATGGGGAGCAGGTGTGCGTAATGATGGTTGCTAGGATTGCTAGGTGGTTAGTAGACCGGCTACATTGAGCACTGGAGAGAGGGAGCGAGAGTAGGAGTGACAGTACCCCCGTCCTGACGCGCGGCTCCAGTCGCAGGATGATGCCTTCCAGGAGGATGGCTCCGAAGGCTCAGAGCGCACAGGTCGGACGGTGGAGATGGAAATCCCGGACAATGTTAGGGTCCAGAATGTCGGCCGCCGGAACCCAACAGCGCTTCTCTGGGCCGTACCCCTTCAAGTCCACCAGGTACTGAAGCCGACCCCCACGATGTCAGGAGTCCAGTAGGGACCTGATGGCATAGGAAGTGGTCACATCGATGTCCAGGGGAGGCGGAGGGGTATCACAGGGGTTGGCATCATCCAGGGGACCAGGACGGCACCACTCATCCACTGCAGGGGCCTCAGTGTGGCTCGGAGTCCATGAAGCCAGGGCTGGCGGATATACCAGAATGCACTGGAAGGGAGTCAGCCCGGTGGAGAAGTGACTAAGTGAGTTCTGGAAATAGGCCCACTCCCCTGGCAGTGACTCCTTAGGAACCTCCCCAGCTCCTGGTTGGTCCTCTCCACCTGTCTGTTGGACTGAGGCCGGTACCTGGATGTGAGGCTGGAGGTGGTCCCCAGTTTCTCCATGAAGGCTACATGAATTGGGGGCCACGGTTGGAGACAATATCCTCCGGAAGGCCATAGTGCCGGAAGACCTGCTGGAACAGTGCCTCAGCAACCTGGAGAGCGGTAGGGAGATCAGAGGGGGATAAAACGGCAGTATTTGGAGAATCTGTCCACAACAACCATAACAGTGGTGAAACCATCAGACGCGGGGAGATCAGTAGCAAAGTCTATGGACAGATGGGACCAAGGCCGCTGAGGCACGGGAAGGATAAGTAGTTTCCCTGCTGGAAAGATTTGGTTTGGGCACATATGGAGCTGGATTTGACATAGCAGATGATGTCCTGCACCAAGGTGGTCCACCAGTACTTATCGGAGAGGGATTGGATACTGCAGGGGATACCTGTGTGTGTGCCCAGGTCAATAGCTGATCTCTTACCCCTGTGGGAACGTAGATGCATTCTGGAGGGCAGGTAGCAGGATGCGGGTTCCATCTCCAGAGCCTGGTGGATGTCCACATCCAAGTCCCAAAACACAGGGCCAATGATACGGGAGGACCGATTGATGGGCTGGAGGGCACTTACAGGACTTTCAACCGGCGTGGAACCACAGGGTACGGGAAAGCAGGTCTTCCGGCATCCAGGTCTCCATGCAGTGATTTTCATCCTCGACCAGGAAATGGTGGGTTTATGATGTTGGAGCCATGGGAGGCTGAGTATGACTTTGTGTACAGGTGCGGTGATGATGAGGAAGGGAAAGTTTTCCTGGTGCATGGGTCCCACGGTGTGGTGCTGTGATGTGCGTGATTGTGCCGGATCCCAATGGTCGCTTATCCAGGACTTGGACCGGAAAATGTGAGGAGAACGGGTACGGAGGCATGGGCCTGGGCGATGAAATTCCCTGCGGCACCGGAGTCCACTAGAGCTGTACCTAAGGGACAGCCAGCAAATTAGGAATCAGAAAGGGTTTGGTAGAAAACAATGATGACGGAACACTCACGCTTACCCTGCGAGCCGGAAGATCACAGAGTGGGTTCATAGGAACCCACTCTGCCCTAGTGAACTCCGGGTTAGGATGCACCGGACACCGCTGAAGCTGGTGCCCCTCCTGGCTGCAATAAGGACAGAGCCACAGCACTCTCCGGCGATGCCTGGGAGAGGTGTGTGGCCCCTACCTCTATGGGTTCAGACTCTACCTTAGGACAGCCAAAAAAGGGAGTCGATTGTCGAGGTGGGCACCGGCACTCCCAAAGAAGGTTATCCAGACGGATGGCCATCGCAATGAGTGCGTCCAAGGATAGGTTGTCATCCAGACACACCAACCCCGTCTGGACCTCTTCTCGCAGTCCTCTCCAGAAGAGAGTGCGGAGCGCTTGCTTATTCCATCTGCTGGAGGCTGCCACAGTCCAAAGGGTGAGGACATACTCCACAGCGGTCTGGGCACCCTGCTGGAGTCAGAGAATTCTAACTTTCCTCTCTGCCCTCTGGAGGATGGTCGAAGACCGCCCTGAACAGAGCCATGAACCTCTCATAGGAACCCAGCTCCTCCTCTCCTCTCTCCCAGAAGTCTGTAGCCCACTCCTACGCCCGCCCGGTCAGAAGGGAAATGACCGTGGCAACCTTGGACCTTTCAGTGGTTGGGGCTCCTGTCTGATGGGTGAAATAGAGGGAGCACTGGAGTAGGAAGCCATGGTATTTCGATGGAGTACCGTTATACTTCTCCGAAAGGGACAGTAGAGCATCGCTGACCTGGGTGGACGGCTGGGTAGGCTGGGGGACTGGCTCACTGTGACAACCCATGGTATGAGAACCTCTGATATGGGTTTTGAGAGCCTTGCTGGTGATGTCGAGGTTGGTGGAGAACTAGGTTGGTCGTGGTCGTGGTGTTGGCGCAGTAGATTACCATGTTCATGTACCTTCTGGAAGATGGTTTTCTCTTCTGCTGCTTCCATATTGTGAGGCAATATTTTGTCAGGTGGAGCAGGAGCAGAAGGAGCGTTAGATAACAATGATGCAAGGCAAATCAACAAAACAGGGGATGCGTACCAAACATGAAAACAAACCAATACTGCCTGATGACTGAGGCTACTGAGGGCAAAATAAAGGGAAGGTAATCAAGGTGATGATGAAGTCCAGGTGTGTGTAATGATGGGGAGCAGTTGTGCATAATAATGGTTGCCAGGGCCGGTGGATAGTAGACCGACACTGGAGAGAGGGAGTGTGAGAAGGTGTGACACCAACAATGGTGAGGGAGTGGGAGAAGGCATGAAACCAACAATGCAGAGAGAAAGAAATAGAGAAATAATAGACAAGTAAAACATATAATAATAAAAGTAATAATAGATACACAATGAGTAACAATAACTTGGCTATATACACGGGGTAACAGTACCAAGTCGATGTGCATGCGTACGAGGTATTTGAGATAGATATATACATATAACTAGGAAAAAAGTGACAGATAGTAAACAGTAGTATGTGATGAGACAAAAAAGTTTGTGCAAACAAAAGAGTTAGTGCAAAAAGGGTCAATGCAGATAGTCTATTTGGCTATTTGGTTAACTATTCAACTAACCAAATCAAATGAAATTGTATTGGTCACATACACATGGTTAGCAGATGCTAATGCGAGTGTAGCGAAATGCTTGTGCTTCTAGTTCCAACAGTGCCGTAATATCTAACAAGTAATATCTAACAATTCCCAACAACTACCTACTACACACAAATCTAACAAGTAACCTAACAATTCTCCACCAACTACCTAATACACATAAATCTAAGGGGGTGAATGAAAATATTTACATATAAATATATGGATGAGCGATGACCGAGCGGCATAGGAAAGGTGCAGTAGATGGTATAGAATACAGTATATACTGTACATGTGATATGAGTAAAGAAAGATATGTAAACATTATTAAAGTTGCATTATTTAAAGTGACTAGTGATCCATTTATTAAAGTGTCCAGTGATTGGGTCTCAGTGTAGGCAGCAGCCTCTCTGAGTTAGGGATGGCTATTTAACAGTCTGATGGCCTTGAGATAGAAGCTGTTTTTCAATCTCTCAGTCCCAGCTTTGATGCACCTGTACTGACCTCACCTTCTGGATGATAGCGGTGTGAACAGGCAGTGGCTCAGGTGGTTGTTGTCCTTGATGATCTTTTGGCCTTCCTGTGACAACTGAGCTGTAGTCAATGAACAGCATTCTCTTGTAGGTGTTCCTTTTGTCCAAATGGGAAAGGGCAGTGTAGAGTGCAATAGAGATAGGTATTCCACACTGAGTCAGGGAGATGTTTAAAATGTCAGTGAAGACACTTGCCAGCTGTTGAGTGCATGCTTTGAGTATGCGTCCTGGTAATCCCTGCGGCCTTGAGAATGTTAACCTGTTTAAAGCTCTTACTCCCATCGGCTACGGAGAGCGTGATCTCACAGTCGTCCGGCATAGCTAGTGCTCTAACGCATGGTTCAGTATTGCTTCTGTCGAAGTGAGCGTCACATGGCTGGGTTTCCCTTTGTAATCCGTGATAGTTGTGAAGCCCTTCCACATCCGGCGGGCGTCAGAGACGGTGCAGTAGGATCCGATCTTAGTCCTGTATTGACGCTTTGCATGTTTGATGGTTCGTCGGAGAACGTAGTGGGATTTCTTTTAAGCATCTGGGTTAGTGTCCCACTCCTTGAAAGTGGAGGCTCTAGTTTTTAGCTCAGTGCAGATATTGCCTGTAATCCATGTGTGTGTACATGTGTATACATATATTACTCTTACAGTTAGTCCATAAGACCCTGGCATATCTCTTAGTACAGGGACCAAACTATACCAGGGTGATGGAGCAGAATAAAACATAGCCAGGTAGAGGTGTAATGGTTGGTTGGTAGCAGTGTTGTTCAGTTAGAGGGTTGGGTTCTGGGGATTTCCATGGCATTGCTTGGAGGAAGTCACTCCAGAGTGGAGGAGCGAGAGAGAATTGTTGTGTTCAGGTAGTTGCAGGGTATTTTGACAGTAGTGCTCTACATGGTCTTATCTGTTGACCAAAATGTTCTACTCACTATTTATCAGCTTTTTCCCCTAAGTTATCTGCTTTAAATCTCTCTACTTCTCGCTTTTTCTCTAGTCATAAGTCTCCTCCCTCCCTCCCTCCCCTCCCTCTCCTCCCTCCCCCTCTCACTTTCTCCCCTCCCTCCCTCTCCTTCCTCTCCTCTCTCTCCTCTCTCCCCTCCCTCTCTCACCTTCTCCCCTCCCTCTCTCTCTCCCACCGTCTCCCTTCCCAACTACAGGTAAATATTTTCTTGCCATTCCATTTCATCCCTAGCAGATGGGATCATCCTGCGCCCAGCAACAGAGAGCGACAGTTATGCCCTGACTGTCAGGCACACAGGCTCCAGGTTAGTACACACACACACACTCTTAAGCCTGTGTTGTTGTCCTGCTCTTGTTTAAGTGGTGGGGCCGGTTCTAAGGCACTACAAAGTACAACCCAGAGACTCTAGCTACGTCATTGTCTTGAAGAACACACCAGTAACTTACAGCTTATCTCACATACAGATGATATATTCTTACAATATGTTCAGATTTCATTACTTAATGTTTTTTGGGATTTTGCAATATGGTTTCGCCACACGTTTTCAGGGGTGCAGGGTGGCAGAGTTGTAGTTTCAATGAGCGGTATGGATAGAGATAAATGATTACTTACTGTTTCCTTGGTCAGGTGACCGGTTTCAGTCTCCATGACGTCCCAGACAAGGAAGTCCCTGCGACCTCACATCCGACATCCAATCCCTCACACTGCTAGGATAGTCAGGTGTACACACACACACACACACACACACACACACACAGTTACGCTGTCAAATACAGTACAAAAATACATCACACGGTACATCAATAAACACAAAACATCCAAGCCGGGTTTGGAGTGTCTTCTATAATTTCTCTGCTGTTGATAAGTCTGATAGTAGAATATACAGTATTATTTGAGATGGTAGGTGGACTAGAGACTAGAAAGCAGGGAATTTTTGCAATGAACTCCCAGAGCCCGGTCTAGATGAAGGAAGGCGGTCATCATGCAATAGGTAGGAGGAATCCATCATGTTTTTGAGGAGTGAGATGGCAACTTCCTATCTTTTTCATCCAATGTTCGCAAAGGGGGAAGTATAAGAGGTAATTAATTGTACCTCGTCCATTTGCAAACGTTTCCTACCATTAGCAACCAATTAATGAGAGCCCAGCTGGAAACAGCCTTGATTCAAATAAAATTCCATACATTTCTGATATACAGGGTGGGAAAATTAACTTTTAGGTGTTTGTTTGTCACAACCGACATGCAGTGACTGCACTGTGGAGGCTTGGATTCACATTTGTTAATTTTTTCAACCGTTGAAATGAATATTTCATTCAGCTTTGGGCTTTGTTGACACTTTCATTTTAAACTAAAATAGATCCTTAAAGCTAGCACAAAAATATGACAGTATGCGCCATGATGCTATTTTCTGCAATGCTGTCAATTTTGTCTATTTCATTATAATCTCTCTTCCCGATCTTCATTCGGCCACTTTAGTTCACTTTTCTCTTGACTAGAGGTAGGGTAGCCTAGTGGTTAGAGTGTTGGACTAGTAACCGAAAGGTTGCGAGTTCAAATCCCTGAGCTAACAAGGTACAAATCTGTTGTTCTGCCCCTGAACAGGCAGTTAACCCACTGTTCCTAGGCTGTCATTGTAAATACGAATTTGTTCTTTAACTGACTTGCCTCGTAAAAAAAGAAAAATTAAGTGTTTTCATACAAGTACCAGACAGTATTGTATCATCAGAGATATTCTATTTTATTCTGTGATTGTACCTTTGAAAAGGTAGTCCCACTCCCAACTCTTAAAGGTAGTCCCAGTCCCAACACTTAAAGGTACAGTAGTCTCACTCCCAACCCTTAACCTGTTTAGGATAGGGGGCAGTATTTTCACGGCCGGATAAAAAAACATACCCGATTTAATCTGGTTATTACTCCTGCCCAGAAACTAGTATATGCATATAATTATTTGATTTGGATAGAAAACACCCTAAAGTTTCTAAAACTGTTTGAATGGTGTCTGTGAGTATAACAGAACTCATATGGCAGGCCAAAACCTGAGAAGATTCCATACAGGAAGTGCCCTCTCTGACCATTTCTTGGCCTTCTATAACCTCTTTATCGAAAATAGAGGATCTCTGCTGTAACGTGAGATTTTCTAAGGCTCCCATAGGCTCTCAGAAGGCGCCAGAACGGGGAATGATGACTCTGCAGTCCCTGGGCGAAAAACAGTAGGGCTTTTGGAAAGTGGTCGTTCTGAGAACAATGACACGGGCGTGGCCGTGCATGTGAAGACTCCATTTTCTATTTTCAGTGTTTGAACGAAAACAAGGTCGGAAATATTATTGCTATTTTACGAGAAAAATCGCATAAAAATTGATTTTAAACAGCGTTTGACATGCTTCGAAGTATGGTAATGGAATATTTTGAAAGTTTTTGTCACGATACGCGCCGGCGCGTCACCCTTCGGATAGTGTCTTGAACGCAAGACCAAAACACAGCTATTTGGATTTAACTATGGATTATTTGGAACCAAATCAACATTGGGTTTTGAAGTAGAAGTCCTGCGAATGCGTTCTGACGAAGAACAGCAAAGGTAATCCAATTTTTCTTATAGTAAATCTGAGTTTGGTGAGTGCCAAACTTGGTGGGTGTCAAAATAGCTAACCATGATGGCCGGGCTATCTACTCAGAATATTGCAAAATGTGCTTTCACTTTCAAAAGCTATTTTAAAATCGGACACCGCGATTGCATAAAGGAGTTCTGTATCTATAATTCTTTAAATAATTGTTATGTTTTTTGTGAACATTTATCGTGAGTAATTTAGTAAATTCACCGGAAGTTTTCGGTGGGTATGCTAGTTCTGAACGTCACATGCTAATGTAAAAAGCTGGTTTTTGATATAAATATGAACTTGATTGTACAAAACATGCATGTATTGTATAACATAATGTCCTAGGAGTGTCATCTGATGAAGATCATCAAAGGTTAGTGCTGCATTTAGCTGTGGTTTTGTTTTTTGTGACATTATATGCTAGCTTGAAAAATGGGTGTGTGATTATTTCTGGCTGGGTACTGTCCTGACATAATCTAATGTTTTGCTTTCGTTGTAAAGCCTTTTTGAAATCGGACAATGTGGTTCGATAAAGGAGAGTCTTGTCTTTAAAATGGTGTAAAATAGTCATATGTTTGAGAAATTGAAGTTTTTTGATTTCTGAGGTGCTTGTAATTCGCGCCACGCTCTATCATTGGATATTGGCGAGGCGTTCCGCTAGCGGCACATCTAGATGTAAGAGGTTTTAAAGGTAGTCCCAGTCCCAAAACTTAAAGGTAGCCCCACTCCCAACACTTAAAGGTAGTCCCAGTCCCAAAACTTAAAGGTATATATGTCTGTTTGTATGTTCACAGTTAACCTAATTATCGGTCTTGCACTGTAAGTTAATTGGTGAGAGTGAGAACAAGTGCTCTTCTTTCAGTTTAACATCTTTAACTGTTGATGAACAGACTGCCTTCTGGTTGACCCCACAAACTGATAGATAAACTGACAGATAGACTGACTCATCTCACTCTGGTTCACAGTATAAGACATGTTTTGACTACCTACATTACAACATAAAAGAAAGGCGATAAGCCTGCAGGATCAGTGCTATTCAGGATGGGCACAGAGAGCTAATGTCTCTGAAAGCAACATCGAGCAAAGATCTCATCAAATCAAATTGTATTTGTCACATGCGGCGATTATACAACAGGTGTAGACCTTACAGTGAAATTCTTACTTACAAGCCCATAACCAACAAAGCAGTTTTAAGAACCCCCCCCCCTCCAAAAAAAAATATGAGATAAGAAGAACAAATAATTAAAGAGCAGCAGTAAATAACAATAGCAGGGCTATATACAGGGGTACCAGTACAGAGTCAATGTGCGGGGCCACTGGTGTCGAGGTAATTGAGGTAATATGTACATGTAGGTAGAGTTATTAAAGTGACTATGCATAGATAATAACAGAGAGTAGCAGCAGCGTAGAGGGGGTGGGGGGGTGCAAATAGTCTGGGTAGCCATTTGATTAGCTGTTCAGGAGTCTTATGGCTTGGGGGTAGAAGCTGTTTAGAAGCCCCTTGGACCTAGACTTGGCGCTCCGGTACCGCTAGCCACGTGGTAGCAGAGAGAACAGTCTACGACTTGGGTGACTGGAGTCTTTGACAATTTTTAGGACCTTCCTCAGACACCACCTGGTATAGAGGTCCTGGATGGCAGGAAGCTTGGCCCCGGTGATGTACTGGGCTGTACGCACTACCCTTTGTAGTGCCTTGCGGTCGGAGGCCGAACAGTTGCCATACCAGGCAGTGATGCAACCCGTCAGGATGCTCTCGATGGTGCAGCTGTAGGACCCATGCCAAATCAGCTGTATCGGTGCCTTAGCTATGATGTAATGCCTTTGAAGTCATTTCACCCTTCACCATCCAACCTGATTAATTCACAAAAGATCCTCATGTCTTCTTGAATGCCTGAGGTGCGCCATTCGTGTCCTATATTGGTGTCGTATGTTCTTCTCCTTTTGACTACAGAGATGTGACTTGTCTCTCAGAGTGCATCATAAACCTAGACAGTCCCGTGTAGCTCAGTTGGTAGATCATGGTGCTTGCAACACCAGGATTGTGGGTTTTATTCCCACGGGGGACCAGTATAAAGAAAGTATGAAAATGTGTGTGCTCTGGATGAGAGTGTCTGCTAAGTTGGCCTCCCGAGTGGTGCAGCAGTGCTTGAGGCATCACTACAGACCCGGGTTCGATCCCAGGCTGTGTCACAGCCGGCCGAGACCCATGGGTTAGGGGAGGGTTTGTCCGGGTTAGGGCAGGGTTTGGCCGGCCGGGATTTCCTTGTCCCATTGTGCTCTTGTGTTGGACCGGGCGCCTGCAAGCTGACTTCAGTCGCCAGCTGGATGGTGTTTCCTTTGACACATTGGTGCTTCTGAGTTAAGCAAGCAGTGCGGCATGGCTCTTGACCTTTGCCTCTCCCGAGTCTGTAGGGGAGTTGCAGCGATGGGACAAGACTGTAGCTACCAATTGGGGAGAAAAAGGGGTAAAAGTACCACAAAAAAAGAATGTCTGCTAAATGACTAAAATGTAAACTTGGTGTAAATGTTCCTGCACCACCTTTCCTATATTTTCTTCCTGGGCACACTATTAAATGGAAAATGTCTACTTGGTAAACAGACGATAATTGAGGTCTTACTAATTTGATGTATTGGCAAACTTTTTATACACCACTGGCCCTGATCATATTAATCCATACCTCAGAAAAGCAAATGTGGTTGCTGCCTACAGCACTGCCACTGACCAATCGACCTCTGTGGTAGAAACGCCAGCCAGCCAAACAGCAATTACATGACTTGCATCGTTGTGAAGTGCTCAAGTGTGAGAAGAAGCATGATGAGAGTTAAATGGGAGGTGGTGGGAAGGCACATAGTTCACATTTGATGCCTTCCCTCTTCTGTTTGGTTCACTGAAAATAGGAGATAGCTGCTGTCTGCAGCAAAACAAATACCGGTTTTGTCTTTAGAAAAGATGTGGTGAAAAGAGGAGGAAAGCAGCTCTTAGCCAGGCTGTTGTGATGTGGTGGATTGCATAAGAAAGTACTGCCACCATATAAATGTGTAAGAAATTGTATGATTGCTTCAACAATGGGTTTTGACATAATGTGCCTTCCCACTGAGCAAAGACATAATTTCAACATCTATTCCACATAATGAAACACGCATGATTGATACCTTTGCTTGTGTTTAGATCTTTAATTTGCATTCCAAGACAAATCTGTTCTCATTCATTCACATTTGAATTGAACCACCTATCCTTGGAGAGAAGGAAAGTGATAAGATGTTGACAATTCAAACACTCATTTTGAATTAAAAAGGTTTAGGGATCATTTCCACTGAGACGAGTGGGTCATTAAAATCTGTTATGAGACTACTTGTCTAACATCACCATTTTAGAGTGTGGCTGTAACACCATCTCATAAAACTAACATGGAATAAAATGGAATAACTTTAAATATGTTTAAATAATTACAGAATAACAATTGTTGTTCAATAGTTCCTTTTGGGTGCGAACGGGTGCGAATCCAGACATTTCCCAAGGTGCTTTGCAGAGGGTGATCATTGTAATGTGCGGCTGAGTGGATTTGTGCCAATCACAGAGAGACAAACAAACAAACAAACAGGAGACTGACAGTCCATCGAGGGAATGGGAGCCAAGATGCACATCCATGGGTTAACAGATGTTGTTCAGACACTGGCTTACCGGACACCCCCGCAGCAGGGGGGTGCGAGCTCTGGGGGCCCATGCACCTGTCATCTATTTATTACTTTTTTTCAGAATCATTTTGACAGTAACCCTACAAAAAGTCTTTCCTAAACCTTTTTAATTCCATATGTACTACGAAGCTAAGTGTTTGTTTCTTGGGCTACAGGAATGTGACCGAAGTGTTAAGAACACCAAGCTAACCATCCTTGTGGCTATGTGTTTTATTTCTGTGTGTGTGTATGGCACTGAAATAAAATAAACATCTAATCAATCATAGTATACTAGCCTTGAAAGCCAAAGGTCGCAAGTTTGATAGCAGCTTGGGACTACTAACTCTCGAAATAATTAAGCACTGATCCCAGACAAGCCCCTAAATGATTCACACGAGTCTGTACTAAATTATTTGTTTTATTTTACCTTTATTTAAACAGGGAAGTCATATTGAGACTAAAGTATATTTTGCAAATGAGCCTTGTGCAATACAAAACAGCACATCAATCAAAAATCAAGTATAGATAAACATAAATCTAGACAATATACACATTACACGCCCCCATTCTCAACGACAGGGCTGTAGTGGAGCAGGTTGAGAGCTTCAAGTTCCTTGGTGTCCACATCACCAACAAACTACCATTGTTCAAACACAGCAAGACATCGCCTATTCCCCCTCAGGAGACTGAAAAGATTTGGCATGGTTCCTCAGATCCTGAAAAAGTTCTACAGCTGCAAAGCCGACTGATATTGCCAACTACTTTAATGATTTTTTCATTGGCAAGATTAGCAAATTTAGGCATGACATGCCAGCAACAAACACTGACACGGCACATCCAAGTATATCTGACCAAATTATGAAAGACAAGCATTGTAATTTTGAATTCCGTTGTCACGTCCTGACCAGTAAAGGGGTTATTTGTTATTGTAGTTTGGTCAGGACGTGGCAGGGGGTGTTTGTTTTATGTGGTTCGGGGTTTGTTTGTATGTAGAGGGGTGTTTGTTTAGAGTGTTCTGGGGTTTTTGGGTTATGTTCTAGGTTAGTGTATTTCTATGTTAGATCTAGGTTGTTTAGTTCTATGTTTAGTTTATTGGGATTGGCCTTCAATTGGAGGCAGCTGTTCCTCGTTCCCTCTGATTGAAGGTCCCATGTATAGGGGTGTGTTTGTAATGGGAATTGTGGGTAGTTGTCTCCTTGTTTAGTGTCTGAGCACCTGACAGGAATGTTAGTGTCGGTCGTTGTGTTTGTATATGTGTTTTGTTTGTTTTTTCCTTCTTTTAACCAATTAAAAAAGATGAGTATACACGCTCCCGCTGCACCTTGGTCCAATCATTACGACACACGTTACAGAACTACCCACCACCAAAGGACCAAGCAGCGGAGGAAGGAGCAGCAGGTGGACTACAAGGAATCATGGACATGGGAGGAAATTCAGGACGGGGCTGGACCATGGCACCAGGCTGGTGAATACCGTCGCCCGCCGGAGGAGATAGAGGCAGCCAAGGTGGAGCGGCGCCGGTATGAGGCTTTATATGCGCCGATTGGGAAGCACGAGAGTCCCCCCCAAGAAATGTTTTGGGGGGGCACACGGGTAGTTTGGGTGAGCCCTAAGCCAACTCCCCATGCTTATTATGGGGAGCATATGGAGTGGAGAGCGCCGGAGTATGCGGAAGTGCGCACAATCTCGCCCATGCGCACGCACTGTCCGGTGCGAGCGATCCCAGCCCCTCGCAAGTGCCGTGCTAGAGTGGGCATCCAGCCTGGAAGGAGGATGCCTGCGCAGCGCATCTGACCACCGGTGCGCCTCCTAGGCCCAGGCTACCCTACGCCTGCTCTACGCACGGCAACCATCAGGCCTCTGCACAGCCCAGTTCGCCCTGTGCCAGCACTCCGCTCGTGCAGGGCTGCTATTACCATCCAGCCAGGACGGGTTGTGCAGGAGGTGCACTCCAGACCTCCAGTGCTTACCCATGGCCCGGTGTATCCAGTTCCTGCTCCTCGCACTAGCCTTGGGGTGCGTGTCTCCAGTCTGGTACCTCCACTACCAGCCCCACGCACCAGGCCTCCAGTGTGTCAGCCCAGTCCTGCTCCTGCTCCTCACACTAGCCCTGTGGTGCGTGTCTTTAGTCTGGCGCATCCTAAGCCAGCCCCACGCATCAGGCCTTCAGTGCGCAGTCCCCGTCCAGAGCTTCCGGCAACAGTGCCTCGTCCAGAGCTTCTGGCAACAGTGCCTCGTCCAGAGCTTCCGGCAACAGTGCCTCGTCCAGAGCTTCCGGCAACAGTGCCTCGTCCAGAGCTTCCGGCAACAGTGCCTCGTCCAAAGCTTCCGGCAACAGTGCCTGTTAGTGTCGAATGTTAGTGTCGGTCGTTGTGTTTGTATATGTGTTTTGTTTGTTTTTTCCTTCTTTTAACCAATTAAAGAAGATGAGTATACACGTTCCCGCTGCACCTTGGTCCAATCATTACGGCACACGTTACATCCATAAAGGGAGTGTGAAAGAGGTGAAAAAAATGATTGTTGTCGATCAACAATGACAAGCCACCGGGGTCTGACAAGTTGGATGGAAAATTACTGAGGAAAATAGCGGACGATACTGCCACTCCTATTTGCCATATTTTCAATTTAAGCCTACTAGATAGTGGGTGCCACCAGGCTTGGAGGGAAGCAAAAGTAATTCCGCTACCTAAGAATAGTAAAGACCCCTTTACTGGCACAAATTGCTGACCAATCAGCCGGTTACCAACCCTTAGTAAACTTTTGGAAAAAAATGTGTTAGGGCTAAGAGTGGTGCAACGTCCTAAGGCACTGCATCTCAGTGCAAGAGGCGTCACTACAGACACCCTGGTTCGATTCCAGGCTGTATCGCAACCGGCCATGATTGGGAGTCCCATACGGCGGTGCACAATTGGCCCAGTGTTGCAAGGGTAGGCTGTCATTGTAAATAAGAATTTGGTCTTAACTATCTTGCCTGTCTATTTTACAGTAAACAAATTGACAACAGACTTTCAGCACGCTTTTAGGGAAGGACATTCAACAAGCATGTCACGCTGTATAATGATAGGAGACAGGCACAGGAATACGTAACAGGGGTTTTTATTTCTCCACCCAAAATAAAGTATGTCATGAAAACGACGGGGACGAAGCCTAAAACAAACACGTGTATATATATATATATATATATACACTGCTCAAAAAAATAAAGGGAACACTAAAATAACACATCCTAGATCTGAATGAATGAAATAATCTTATTAACTACTTTTTTCTTTACATAGATGAATGTGCTGACAACAAAATCACACAAAAATAATCCATGGAAATCCAATTTATCAACCCATGGAGGTCTGGATTTGGAGTCTCACTCAAAATTAAAGTGGAAAACCACACTACAGGCTGATCCAACTTTGATGTAATATCCTTAAAACAAGTCAAAATGAGGCTCAGTAATGTGTGTGGCCTCCACGTGCCTGTATGACCTCCCTACAACGCCTGGGCATGCTCCTGATGAGGTGGCAGATGGTCTCCTGAGGGATCTCCTCCCAGACCTGGACTAAAGCATCCGCCAACTCCTGGACAGTCTGTGGTGCAACGTGGCGTTGGTGGATGGAGCGAGACATGATGTCCCAGATGTGCTCAATTGGATTCAGGTCTGGGGAACGGGCGGGCCAGTCCATAGCATCAATGCCTTCCTCTTGCAGGAACTGCTGACACACTCCAGCCACATGAGGTCTAGCATTGTCTTGCATTAGGAGGAACCCAGGGCCAACCGCACCAGCATATGGTCTCACAAGGGGTCTGAGGATCTCATCTCGGTACCTAATGGCAGTCAGGCTACCTCTGGCGAGCACATGGAGGGCTGTGCGGCCCCCCAAAGAAATGCCACCCCACACCATGACTGACCCACCGCCAAACCGGTCATGCTGGAGGATGTTGCAGGCAGCAGAACGTTCTCCACGGCATCTCCAGACTCTGTCACGTCTGTCACATGTGCTCAGTGTGAACCTGCTTCATCTGTGAAGAGCACAGGGTGCCAGTGGCAAATTTGCCAATCTTGGTGTTCTCTGGCAAATGCCAAACGTCCTGCACGTTGTTGAGCTGTAAGCACAACCCCCACTTGTGGACGTCGGGCCCTCATACCACCCCCTCATGGAGTCTGTTTCTGACCGTTTGAGCAGACACATGCACATTTGTGGCCTGCTGGAGGTCATTTTGCAAGGCTCTGGCAGTGCTCCTCCTGCTCCTCCTTGCACAAAGGAGGAGGTAGCGGTCCTGCTGCTGGGTTGTTGCCCTCCTACGGCCTCCTCCACGTCTCCTGATGTACTGGCCTGTCTCCTGGTAGCGCCTCCATGCTCTGGACACTACGCTGACAGACACAGCAAACCTTCTTGCCACAGCTCGCATTGATGTGCCATCCTGGATGAGCTGCACTACCTGAGCTACTTGTATGGGTTGTAGACTCCGTCTCATGCTACCACTAGAGTGAAAGCACCGCCAGCATTCAAAAGTGACCAAAACATCAGCCAGGAAGCATTAGAACTGAGAAGTGGTCTGTGGTCACCCCCTGCCGAACCACTCCTTTATTGGGGGTGTCTTGATAATTGCCTATAATTTCCACCTGTTGTCTATTCCATTTGCACAACAGCATGTATTGTTAATCAGTGTTGCTTCCTAAGTGGACAGTTTGATTTCACAGAAGTGTGATTGACATGGAGTTACATTGTGTTGTTTAAGTGTTCCCTTTATTTTTTTGAGCAGTGTGTGTATATATATATATATATTTATATATATAAAACACAGGTATGTAAAGCAAACAAAAGAGCGAGGTGTAAACCTCTAAATAATATACGGGACGAGACTCGGGTAATAACAAGTGCACAATAACACGTAGCACGAAAGCCGATACAACAGAGCACAGGTACTCACAAGACCAACAGACATGTGACAATAATCGACAAGGACAATGGGGAACAGAGGGAACATATATACACATACTAATCAGGGGGAACGGGAACCAGGTGTGTGTAATGAGACAAGACAGTCCAGGGTTGGTGGTAATGATCCAGTTCAGTGACATCTAGAAGGCGGGTGACATAGACCTCCGGAGCTGGTGAACGAAATGAGCCAGGGAGATGCGTGACAAAGCACAGCATTTACACAAATTATTTATGATTGGCTGAGAGAAATGGATGATAAAAAGATTGTGGGGGCTGTTTTGTTAGATTTCAGTGCGGCTTTTGACATTATCAATCATAGTCTGCTGCTGGAAAAACAATTGTTTTATGGCTTTACACCCCCTGCTATATTGGGGATAAAGAGTTACCTGTCTAACAGAACATTTAATGGAATTATTTAATGGAAGCCTCTACAACATAATCCAGGTAGTATCAGGAATTCCCCAGGGCAGCTGTCTAGACCCCTTACTTTGAGTAAAGCCAGTGTGTTTATGTATGCGGATGACTCAACACTATACACGTCAGCTACTACAGTGACCGAAATGACTCCAACACTTAACAAAGAGCTGCAGTTAGTTTCAGAGTGGGTGGCAAGGAATAAGTTCATCCTGTCACAATCTTCACCTTCATCTGAAGATATCTCGAAATCACTGTCAGACCAATACGCAGCGGGTTGCGTGCTCCACATCATTTTATTTAAATATGATGTACACAAAAAAAACAATAAACACGACAGATGACAGTTTCACAGGCTGAACAGACAGCAATGCAAAAGATAACTACCCACAAATGACAAACCAAACACACACCTACTTATAGGACTCCCAATCAGAGGCAACTAGAAACACCTGCCTCCAATTGAGAGTCCAGCACCCAAACCTACACATAGAAAAACTAACATAGAACATACTAATTCAGAAACATACACCCAAAACCCAGGAACACATAAATAACACACCCCTCTAAACCACACACAAAAAAAACCCACCATACAAAACAAACATACCTCTGCCACGCCCTGACCAAATATAATACAAATAATACCTAAATACTGGTCAGGACATGACACATCCGAAATATTTGTTCAACTAAAAGCATTGTATTTGGGACAAATCATTCACTAAAGCTTAAACCTCAACTAAATCTTGTAATAAATCATGTGGAAATTGAGCAGGTTGAGGTGACTAAACTCCTTGGAGTAACCCTGCATTGTAAACTGTCATTGTCAAACATATTGATACAACAGTAGCTAAGATGGGGAGAAGTCTGTCCATAATAAAGTGTTGCTCTACCTTCTTAACAGCACTATCAACAAGGCAGGTCCTACAGGCCCTAGTTTTGTCGCACCTGGACTACTGTTCAGTCGTGTGGTCAGGTGCCACAAAAAGGGAGAAAAAAAATTGAAAATTGCAATTGGCTCAGAACAGGGCAGCATGGCTGGCCCTTGGATGTACACAGAGAGCTAATATTAATAATATGCATGTCAATCTCTCCTGGCTGAAAGTGGAGGAGAGATTGACTTCATCACTACTTTTATTTGTGAGAGGCATTGACATTTTGATTGCACCGAGCTGTCTGTTTAAATGACTAGCACACAGCTCAGACAGACATGCATACCCCACAAGACATGCCACCAGAGGTCTCTTCACAGTCCCCAAGTCCAGAACAGACTATGGGAGGCGCACACTACTACATAGAACCAGGACTACATGAACTCTATTCCACAGCAAGTAACTGGTTTAAAAAACAGATAAAAATACACGGAACAGTGGGGACTGTGAAGCAACACAAACACAGGCACAGACACATGTATACACACACACGATAACATACGCACTATACACACACGTACACATGGATTTTGTATTGTAGATATGTGGTAGTGGTAGAGTAGGGGCCTGAGGGCACAGAGTGTGTGGTGAAATCTGTGAATGTATTGTAATGTTTTTCAAATTGTATAACTGCCTTCATTTTGCTGGACCCAAGCAGCTAATGGGGATCCATAATAAATACAAATACTGCTGAACAGCTAATAAAATGGCTACCCGGACTATTTGCTTTCACATCCCCCAGTTTTTGTTATGCTGCTGCTACTCACTGTTTATTATCTATGCATAGTCACTTTACCCCTATCTACATGTACATATTACCTCAATTACCTCAACTAACCTGTACCCCCTGTATAAAGTCTCGTTATTGTCATTTTATTGATGCTCTTTTATTTTTTACATTAGTTTATTTAATAAATATTTTCCATAACACTTATTTTTCTTAAAAACTGCATTGTTGGTTAAAGGCTTATAAGTAAGCATTTTGTATTCGGCGCATGTGACAACATTTGATTTGATTTTAAATACACATTAAGATACAAAACACAGTCGATTAAAACAAAAGAGAGAGTGATAGTTTTGGTAGTTTAAACCTGTTTCTTCCAATACATACTGTCAGATTACCTAAAATTGTAAGATAGTCCCTGCATCACAAAAAAACAGTTTTTTCTACACAGTGGTTTTTATTTAATTCCAATCTATGTACTGCTGACCAGTCAAACTAATTGGGATTGTGCGCTCACTGTTTATCGTCCTATCTTGTGAAGCCTCAGGGTTAACAGTCAAGTGATTTCAATAAGGGACGTGTGATAACGGACTTAATCACAATCCTTATTTACTAAGTATAAATGCAGTCTGCATACACAGGAAAAGAGGCACAATCTAATGAACATTCAATTTGTCTACTTCCGTATTTCAATATGGATCAGTATTGACACATTATTAGCAAGATAGGGAATGAAAGCAAGACTTAACTAAAAGTGTTCTCAAAGTTGCATAAGTGTGAATAATACTGTATCTCACAACTCTTGAAAATTAAACGTTAAAGTAATCTTGCCCACTCGATGATTCAGTTTGGTGAGAAACACACCGTGTTGTAGGTTTGGGGTGAACAAGGCGTTAAAGTTGACGCAAGCAGTCAGGAAGCAGGTGCAGTTAGTGAGTTTAATAATAACAAACATAGAACGATACGAAACAAGCGCACCGTCTGACAAGGAAACATAACCAATACTATCTGAAAACTGATAACAAAAGAGTGCATATAAAGGGTAAGTAATCAGGGAGTAATGAAGTCCAGGTGTGACTGATGAGACGCAGGTGTGCGTAAAGATGGGTTGCCAGGACCTGTGGTAGTAGACCGGCGACGTCGAGCACTGGAGAGGGAGCAGGAGTAGACGTGACAAAGGCTTCCCGCAATAAGTTACATTTACTTACTCCGTCACTCATCAACTGATTTAACCAAATGAAGGCACGCCCATTTGGTTAAATGAGGCTTTGAATGACAACGCGGAATAATCCCACCAGTCATCTGGGTTCTCTGTCTTAATCTTTCCCATCATTGGTTTAACATTGAAAAATTCCAATGACTTCTGATCCAGCAATCAGAAGCCAATGCTCTGTTCATTCCAAATGCAACATAAATAATTCAAATAAAACCTTATCAAATTCATGCCATCGCTGGCAGAGGAATCTGAGATGCTGTGGGACTAGCCCCGAAAGACATGGGCATAAATATTACAGGGGGATTTTTTTTTGCCCACAAAAATGAATTCAATATTCTGCAAGGAATGAATATGGTCAAATGAAAGACCATTGGAGGTGTTCATTATTTGAGGCATGCAGAGTCTAATGTCTCCATGGAATCTGTACTCATGTAGAAATGACAGAAAACAAACTCTGAGCCTTTAATCAAATGTTTACAGAAAACAGCTGAAAGAATGACTGGTCAGTCTCAATTGTGGTCATGATATTAGCTTTTTTTTGCCGTAGCTGGTTTGTGTTGGAGGAACAACAAGGCATTGAAGCTGAGTGGGGCTCGGGGCCTTTTTCTGTCCCTTTGATCAATGACCAGTCTTTGGCTGCAGTACTAAGCCAGAAAGGCCCTCTGGGGGATTTGTAGAGGCATTCTGGAGAACACACAATTGAGCAATGTACAAGATGGATGCCCTTGAAGCCTGAGTCTGTTTGTATTCATTCTCACATCTTTAGTTTGAACCTTTGAGGTTTGATGCTAACATGAGTCGATGACCGTTGCATGAGCTTTACAGAAATTCTTGTGAAGTGAGCATGCCAGTATAAAGTTTGGAATGCCAGTATAAAGTATTCTGAACTATCTCTTCGATGTAATTTGGCAATTCAATGAGTATTACTGTCACGCCCTGGCCTTAGAGATCCTTATTATTCTCTATGTTTGGTTAGGTCAGGGTGTGACTCGGGTGGGAAAGTCTATGTTTTCTATTTCTTTGGTTTTGGCCGAGTGTGGTTCCCAATCAGAGGCAGCTGTCTATCGTTGTCTCTGATTGGGGATCATATATAAGTTGTCATTTTCCTTTTGGGTTTTGTGGGATCTTGTTTTCTGTTAAGTGTCCGTGCCTGACAGAACTGTGTGCTTTCGTTTTTTGTTTGAGTGTTTTGTGAATAAAAGAATCATGAACACTTTCCACGCTGCGCTTTGATCTACTCTTCCTACCACCAACGAGACCCGTTACAATTTCACTCTAAATATAAATCTCTGCATATATAAAATGCCAGCCTTGTTTATGCATTTAATTTGATATTTTTCTGGTACGATTAATTGAATTTGATCAAATAATACCGACATCTTTTTAATCAGAAAAAGTAGCATTAAAGATGGGCAGCCTTGAGCATTGAGATGAGTATATAAAGTTCTATATTGTACTTCTGCATTACTTTTCTAAATTTGAGTATAATTTTAGTTTTATCATGTCCTGATACTGCTCTTTTGATTAATAGGGATAGGCGTCCCGCTAGCGGGACACCAGCCGACAACATCCGGTGAAATTGGAGGGCACGCAATTCAAATAAATAGTCGTAATATGAAACATTCATGAACATACAAGTGTCTTGTTTCATTTAAAAGCTTAAATTCTTGTTAATCTAACTGCATTGTCCGATTTCAAATAGGCTTTACGGCGAAAGCATACCATGCGATTGTCTGAGGCCGGCTCCCCACATCAACATATTTTTCAACCAGCACAGGCTTCATAAAATCACAAATAGCGATGAAATAAATCACTTACTTTTGAAAATCTTCCTCTGTTTGCAATCCCAAGGCTCCCAGCTACAACATGAATGGTCCTTTTGTTAGATAAAATCCTTCTTTATATCCCAAAAGGTCTGTTTAGTTGGCGCCATCGATTTCAGTAATCCACTCGTTTAACATGCAGACAAAGAAGTCCAAAAAGCTACTGCTAAACTTCGTCCAAACAAGTCAAACAATGTTTCTATTTAGTCCTTAGGTACTCTAACATGTAAATGAACTATAATATTTCATACGGGAAGTAGTATGTTCAATAGGAAAGCAAAATTAGTAAGCGCACGCCCTCTTTCTCGCGTGCCGAAAGACTGATATTGTTCCAGTGATCTCCTCACCAAAACTACAAATTCTTGCTTGTTTTTCAAAAAACAAGCCTGAAACCTTGAATAAACACTGTTGACATCTAGTGGAAGCCATAGGAATTGCAATCTGGGAGACGGAATTACATAGGACCAATAGGTTTCCATTATAAGAGCCTGGGACCTCTTCGGATTTTTGCCTGCCATATCGATTCTGTTATAGTCTCAGACAGTATTTTAACAGTTCTAGAAACGTCAAAGAGTTTCCGATCCAATGCTACCAATTATATGCATATCCTGGCTTCTGGGCCTGAGTAACAGGCAGTTTACTTTGGGCACATCAGTCAGGCGGAAATTCAGGAAACTAGACAATATCCCAGAGAGCTTTTAATCTAGGTGGGGTCTTCATAGCGTAGAGCTGCACATCATGGCCACTCAAAGATGAATCTGTTGATACTAAAGGCACAGCTTCTTTGTACCGATATGACAATGGTGCAATATGCTGGTAACATTGAATTGCATCTGCATGTGCAAGTACTGTAGCTGTTGTGAAGATAAGCTGTTGTGGAGATGTTCAACTTATTAAAATTAGGTCAAAGAAGTGGTCGTTACATATAATTACATTATGACCATGTTTCTTGGAGTACAGAGCACATGTTTCTACCTATACTGTATGTAAGCAAACCAAAAGCTGTTTGAACAAGGTTATGGCCTCTGTAGCTTAGTAGTGAGGATGAGGACTCCAAAAGGGCTCTTCAGCTGTCCCCATAAGAGAACCCTTTTTGATTCCAGGTATAACCCTTTTGGGTTTCCCTTTCTGTGGAAAGGGTTCTACCTGGAACCAAAAGGGTTCTACATTGAACCAAAAGTGTTCTTCAAATTGTGCTCCTATGAGGACAGCCGAATAACCCTTTTAGGTTCTAGATAGCACCTTTTTCTCTAATAGTGTAATGATATTGACGAGGCAGAAACGATGATCAGCTTGTTAGAGACCGTATTGGTTAGATGCTGAAAAATACTTGAAAAGGCAAACCCCAGCGATAATTAAGCCACTTAAGGTCTACCTTTTCACTTAAACCTATCACAGTATGGCTAGAGCAACATTAAAAGCAACTTCAAAGTAAAAAGTTAGGAAAAGTGAGATGAAACATTAATGACCTAGACTTCATGTAATCCATGTTTCCAATTAAAATGGAACACTGCACATCAGAAAACCACCCATAACATCAGACCTGCAGAGGAGGGTATGTAATTAGACCTTGGAGTGCTCATAAAGCTTGTTTTAAAAATGGCCCTGTATAGAAACGCCCTCGCACTGACCACTGGACACAACTCGTTTACCAAAACTCCAGGCAAACTTAAAGAGGCACTTTAGCGGAGGTTAGTGTCTTTATAACGTAAAACACTCGATTTTGACTGGATTGTGGATACCCCATTTTTTTATTTGTCCTCTCCACACAGATGGACTCTGTTCTCCCACTGGAAAGATGAAGGGTTTGAAGGAGATGTGTGCTTCTAAATGTGCACAACAGTTGTGCCAGTTCTGACCTTGTGAGTTCAAGGCACAGCATGCTGATCAGACAAGCCAGACCAAGCTTTCCACTGGTGTTTAGGAGAATGGATTGGAGGTCCACGTGGGACTAAATTTAAGCTCCTTGGGTCGTTGACTCCACTGTTGGAAGAGAAGTTGCTATGTATGGGGAAAGAGTCCGGATGAAGGATTCTCAAGAGCACTAGATGTTTTGAGAGAGAGAGAGAGAAAGAGAGAGAGAATCTTGGGAAAAGAGCTACCACAGCATTTGGCAATATACAGTAAATCAACCAGGGATAAATGTAATTTGACCAGTTTTTCCAAAAAAGCAAAACAACCTAGTGAACAATATTTTTTTTTATGTATTTTTTTTATTTCACCTTTACTTAACCAGGTAGGCCAGTTGAAAATAAGTTCTCATTTACAACTGCGATAAGTCATTTAGAGGTCCCAGGGGTTAGAACATTAGAACCTGACATATCACCTTAAGAGGTTGCTAAAATATGTATGGAGCGCTCTGCGGTCTGAGACCTATGGAAAGGTTATCAATTATAGATGACCACCATCATATACTGTATAATCCAGTGGAAGATGCTGACGGGAGAACGGCTCATAATAATGGCCGGAACGGAGCAAATGGAATGGAATCAAACACCTGGAAACCCTGTGTTTGATGTATTTGATACAATTCCACTGATTCCGCTCCAGTCATTAGGTTGAGTCCGTTCTCCCCAATTAAGGTGGCACCAACCTACAGTCCATTTTTTATGATGACCACAGATTTTGCTTTCAGGACTTACTTTCTGTTGGTAGTTACAAGGAACAAGGGGTCGTTAGGAAAATGTTTACACTTTGGAATAACGTATGACAGGATATGAATAGTAGTCATAAACATTACCATCAATCTTCCTGGGAAGTGCACCATCTGACCTGCCTGACAGCATTCTAATACTAGATCAAAACCATTTTTCTCGATAGCAAATTCACATTCCATTACCGAAACACATAAAGGTTGTAGGTCTATGTACTGTCACTCAACTGTCACTCAACAGAATCCATTTTAAAATGTTAGTCATTTGAGAACTTGTTCTCAACTGGCCTACCTGGTTAAATAAAGGTGAAATAAAAAATGTAACAAATTTTTTAGCAGACACTCTTATCCAGAGCGAGTTACATGAGCAATTAGGGTTAAGTGCTTTGCTCAAGAGCACATCATCAGATGTTTCACCTAGTTGGTTCGGGGATTCAAACCAGCGACTTTTTGGTTACTGGTCCAACGCCTCTTAACTGCTAGGCTACGCCAAGTACTATCCACACTGATCTGTCCAGGACACATAGGTAGCACCACAGGAGACATGGCCGCCATTTAATATTGTTTTGTGTGATTCAAAAGGAATTACACCTTTCCTTATTCACGAGACATGTACAGTAGGGTGGCTTCCATCTAGTGATGAAAAAGGCCAGGGGTGTGCAAAATCAAGAAATCTGTTATCCTGTCATTGGATTTCAAGCTTGGTGAGTCGACAAATACAACAGTGATGGTGATTTTCCAGGGAGCCAGAGATTAAATGAAGGAGTGGTTGTGGGTGTTTGCGTGTGGTCACATGCATGGCTAAATGTACAGTACCAGTCAAAAGTTTGGACACACCTAATCATTCAAGGGTTTTTCTTTAATTTAACTATTTTCTACATTGTATAATAGTAGTGAAGACGTCAAAACTATGAAATAACACATATGGAATCATGTGGTAACCAAAAGAATGTTAAACATATTCTTCAAAGTAGCCACCATTTACCTTGATGACAGCTTTGCACACTCTTGGCATTCTCTCAACCAGCTTCATGTGGTAGTCACCTGGAATGCATTTCAATTAACAGGTGAGCTTTGTTAAAAGTTAATTTGTGAAATTAAGATGTGTATATGTGACTGGCAGTTTCAAAGGATACCACTTTGACTCTTCATGTCTCTTTGGGGCCTGAAATGAACCATGCAGACCTCTTTCCTTCAATAATGTTTCTTTCCAGAACCTCTTTATTTTCAGTGTCAGACGTAGTTGACATTGTCACAGCACACCAAGAGAAAGAAGTGGATGCCTCTTCATTTCGCTTACAGCAAGGCAGAAACTAGATGGTTTTCCATGTTTTTTACATTCCTGAATTGATGTTTGACAGCTTGTGTTTGTGTCTGATTCATGAAAGTGTACATTTGTTTTCTAAATTAGTCCTTTTCCTCTTTCTATTCTACTCATTTTTATCACTTATCCTTGATACTGATTTGGAAAAACAACTTGTGATTTGGTTCTTGGACGGAATACAAGTCGTGGCCAAAAGTTTTGAGAATTACACAAATATTAATTTTCACAAAGTCTGCTGCCTCAGTTTGTATGATGGCAATTTGCATATACTCCAGAATGTTATGAAGAGTGATCAGATGAATTGCAATTAATTGCAAAGTCCCTGCCATGCAAACGAACTGAATCCCAAAAAACATTTCCACTGCATTTCAGCCCTGCCACAAAAGGACCAGCTGACATCATGTCAGTGATTCTCTCGTTAACAAAGGTGTGAGTGTTGACGAGGACAAGGCTGGAGATCACTCTGTCAAGCTTCAAAAGGAGGGTGGTGCTTGGAATCATTGTTCTTCCTCTGTCAACCATGGTTACCTTCAAGGAAACACGTGCCATCGTCATTGCTTTGCACAAAAAGGGCTTCACAGGCAAGGATATTGCTGCCAGTAAGATTGCAACTAAATCAACCATTTATTGGATCATCAAGAACTTCAAGGAGAGCGGTTCAATTGTTGTGAAAAAGGCTTCAGGGCGCCCAAGAAAGTCCAGGAAGCTCCAGGACCATCTCCTTGCTTCTTAGCCAAGGGAGTGGGCTCACTCACAATTTTGAGTAAGAACACAGCCATGAATAAAGAATGGCACCAACACATCCTCCGAGAGAAACTTCTCCAACCATCCAGGAACAGTTTGGTGACGAACAATGCCTTTTCCAGCATGATGGAGCACCTTGCCATAAGGCAAAAGTGATAACTAAGTGGCTCGGGGAACAAAACATTGATATATTGGGTCAATGGCCAGGAAACTCCTCAGACCTTAATGCCATTGAGAACTTGTGGTCAATCCTCAAGAGGCGGGTGGACAAACAAAAACCCACAAATTCTGACAAACTCCAAGCATTGATTATGCAAGAATGGGCTGCCATCAGGCAGGATGTGGCCCAGAAGTTAATTGACAGCATGCCAGGGCAGATTGCAGAGGTCTTGAAAAAGAAGAGTCAACACTGCAAATATTGACCCTTTGCATCAACATCATGTACTTGTCAATAAAAGCCTTTGACACTTATGAAATGCTTGTAATTATACTTCAGCTGTCACGGCTGTTTGAAGGAGCGGACCAAAATGCAGCTTGTTCGGAGTTCCACATATTTATTAAAAGTGAAACTGAATGCAATACACTGAAATACTTGAAAATACACCAACAACAAACCGTGACGCAGAGAGGACAACACACTACTCAAAAGATAATAACCCACAAACCACAATGAGAAAAACCCCTACTTAAATATGATCTCTAATCAGAGGCAATGAGGATCAGCTGCCTTCAATTAGAGATCAACTCCAAACAACCCCAACATAGAAATAGAAAACATAGATAAACCAAAAACACCCCCCGTCACGCCCTGCCCTACACTACTATAGAAAATGACATCTTACTAGGGTCAGGATGTGACATCAGCATTCCATAGTAACATCTGACAAAAATATCTAAAGACACTGAAGCAGCAAACTTTGTGGAAATTAATATTTGTGTCATTCTCAAAACTTTTGGCCACGACTGTATGTATGATCTCATTCTACCTTCTTTCCTACGCTCCATGAAACCCAATGTCTTTCCTCCGGCAATTACAAGACCGAGTTAGGGAACAGCTTGGCCTTTGCTACATATGTATAATCTAAATTTGATCACCCTGTTGCAGGAGAACAGGACATTTCAAACTTGTAGTAGTGTATTTGAGTTTTAAAAAGGGTTGTAAAGTTTCTAATTTTCACTTAGAAATTACAGACTTCTTTTTCCCTTACGAAAAATGTATCAACCGCTACAAAAATGTCCATTAATTATAATCCACATAATTTCCTGTTGCTGCAGGATTATTTTCCTGCTGTAGGAGACTGGCTCAAAATAAGATCATATGTCTGTATACATACACACAAGAGAAAAAGACATTGAGTTATTTACACCACTTGACCAAAAGTATGTGGATACCTGCTCGTCGAACATCTCATTCTAAAATCATGGGTATTAATATGGAGTTGGTCCCCCCCTTTGCTGCTATTACAGCCTCCACTCTTCTGGGAAGGCTTTCCACTAGATGTTGGAACATTGCTGTGGGGACTTGCTTCCATTCAGCCACTAGAGCATTAGTGAGGTTGGGCACTGATGTTGGGCGATTAGGCCTGGCTCGTAGTCGGCGTTAATATTTCCCATGAAAAATAGCCTCACACCATTATTCCTCCTCCACCAAACTTTACAGTTGGCACTATGCATTCGGGCAGGTAGGGTTCTCCTGACAGATGGTGAATGATGGTGAAGCTTGATTCACCACTCCAGAGAATGCATTTCCACTGCTCCAGAGTCTAGTGGCGGCGAGCTTTACACCACTCCAGCCGACACTTGACATTGCGCATGGTGATTTTAGGATTGTGTGCAGCTACTCCGCCATGGAAACCCATTTCCTGAAGCTCCCGACAAACAGTTATTGTGCTGACATTGCTTCCAGATGCAGTTTGTAACTCGGTAGTGAGTGTTGCAACCGAGGACAGACGATTTTTACCCTCTACGTGCTTCAGCACTTGACAGTCCCGTTCTGTGAGCTTGTGAGACGTTGTTGCTCCTAGACGTTTCCACTTCACAATAACAGTACTTACAGTTGACCGGGGCAGCTCTAGCAGGGAAGAAATTAGACAAACTAACTTGTTGGAAAGGTGGCATCCTATGACGGTGCCACGTTTAAAGTCACTGAGCTCTTCAGTACAGGCCATTCTACTGCCAATGTTTGTCTATGGAAATGTAATGCCTGTGTGCTCGATTTTATACACCTGTCAGCAACGAGTGTGGCTGAAATAGCCTAATCCACTCATTTTAAGGAGCGTCCACATACCTTTGGCCATGTAGTGAATCTCCCAATCCAACACACAGGCAGCCATTTCAAAGGACAGGGGGAAAACCCTATGAAGACAGGTGATAAGAGGCTGAATAGAAATAAAAGAGGAAGGGAGGATGTGGGAACTGGGAAGGAATATCAAACGTGTGTCTCTGAGCCAAAGTTACAAACCCTCTACTCCGCAGCTAACAGGCTATTCTACTGGGACACAGGGCTGGACTCCTATTCCGTTTGAGAGCGCCATTGTCCATGTCTTTAAATACAAACTAAAATGCTGTATTAAAAATCTATTCAAGAGGTATGATTAACCTGGGGTGTCCGGTAAAAGTGTTCAGAACCAAAGCCCAGCAGCAGAAAGCCTGCTAACCTGAGTAATGGCTTTTATAGACACTGCTTGTGAGACAGATGCGTGAGCTTTCTCTTTCTTTCTTTGTCTGTCTGTCTGTCTGTCTGTCTGTCTGTCTGTCTGTCTGTCTGTCTGTCTGTCTGTCTGTCTGTCCCTCTCCCTCTCTCTCTCTCGCTCCCTCTCTCTCTCTCGCTCCCTCTCTCGCTCCCTCTCCCTCTCTCTCTCGCTCCCTCTCCCGCTCTCTCTCTCTCTCAATTCAATTCAATTCAATTCGCTTTATTGGCATGACGTAACAATGTACATATTGCCAAAGCTTACTTTGGATATTTACAATATAAAAATAAATAAAAATGAGAATCAAAAATTGTCAACGGGACAACAGTAACAACAATAACCAACGGTCAATATAACCATACATTCAACAATAACAATAATCATACAGTTAAGGACATGTGCAGGTTTATTGGTCTGTCAGACACTGTCCCTCAACTTCTGGCAGGCAGCAATGTAGTGCGCTGCCAACCCACAGCTCTCTGCGTCCTCCCCCAACAGGATGGGTAGCCTATCCTCATCAGAGATGTCTTTGAAACCTTGAATAAGGGTTTCAAATTTGGGGAAATGACACTCTCTAATTGTTTTATATTTTTGACATTTTGTCAGGAAATGCAGCTCCGTCTCAGGTTCTGCTGTTGTGCAGTGGTTGCACAGCCTTTCCTCTACAGGGAGCCAGGTTTTCCTGTGTCTACCCTTCTCAATGGCAAGGCTGTGCTCACTGAGCCTGTACTTTGTCAAGGTTTTTCTAAGGTTTTGATCAGTAACCATGGTCAAATATTTAGCCATAGTGTACTGTCGATTTAGGGCCAGATAGCACTGCATTTTGCTTTGTGTTTGTGCTTGTGTTTCCCAATAAGCAATGTAGTTTTGTTTTGACTGTGTTGTAATTTGGTTTATTCTGATTGATTGGATGTTCTGGTCCTGAGGCTTCAGTGTGTTAGTAGAACAGGTTTGTGAACTCAGCCCCAGGACCAGCTGGATGAGGGGACTCTTTTCTTTGCTCAGCTCTTGGCATTGCAGGGCTTGGTAATGATATGAGAGGGGGTCACTGTATTTTAGATGTTTCCAAAACTTAATTGCTCTTTTTTGAGTTTTTATTATTAGTGGATATTGGCCTAATTCTGCCCTGCATGCATTGTTTGTAGTTTTCCTCTGGACACGTAGGAGAATCTTACAGAACTCTGCATGTAGGGTTTCAATGGGGTGTTTGTCCCATTTGATGAAATCTTGTTTTGCAAGTGGACCCCACACCTCGCTGCCATAAAGTGCAATTGGTTCAATGACATATTCAATTAGTTTTAGCCAAATTTTAATAGGTATTTCAATTTGAATTTGCTTTTTAATGGCGTAGAATGCCCTGCGTGCTTTCTCTCTCAGTTCATTCACTGCCTCATTAAGGTGTCCAGTTGAGCTTATTTTTAAACCTAAGTAATTGTAGTGTGTACAGTACTCTATATATTTTGTACCAATTGAGAACTTTGGTCTAATTCCCTGAGATCTGGATCTTCTCTGGAAAATCATTATTTTAGTATTTTTGGGGTTTACTGCCAGGGCCCAGGTCTGGCAGTACTGCTCTAGCAGGTCCAGGCTCTGCTGTAGGCCAGGTGCTGTGGGTGACAGCAGGCATAGGTCATCTGCGAAGAGTAGGCATTTAACTTCTGAATTGTGGAGACTAACACCAGGGGCTGAGGATTTTTCTAGAATAGTGGCCAATTCGTTAATGTAAATATTGAAGAGTGCAGGGCTCAGATTGCAACCCTGACGAAGGCCCCGCCCCTGGTTAAAGAATTCTGTTCTTTTCTTACCAATTTTAATGCTGCACGTATTGCCAGTATACATTGATTTAATTATGTCATATGTTTTACCCCCTACACCACTTTCAATAACTTTGTAGAACAGTCCTGTATGCCAAATAGAATCAAATGCTTTTTGGAAGTCGATAAAGCAAGTGTATATTTTGGTATTATTTTGGTGGACATGTTTATCTATCAGGGTGTGTAAGGTGTAAATATGATCAGTTGTGCGATGTTTTGGTATAAATCCAATTTGGCTTTTACTCAAGACATTGTGCTTATTAAGGAAGTTTAGAACTCTTACATTGATGATACTACAGAAAACCTTCCCCATGTTACTGTTCACACAAATGCCTCTGTAATTGTTAGGGTCAAATTTGTCTCCATTCTTAAAGATTGGGGTTATGAGTCCTTGATTCCAGATGTCAGGGAAATAACCTACACTCAGGATCAAATTAAACAGTTTTAATATAGCCAGTTGAAATTTTGCACTAGTGAGTTTGAGCATCTCATTTAGGATGCCATCAGGTCCGCAGGCTTTTTTAAATTTGAGAGCCTGAAGTTTCTTATAGAGCTCCTGGTCAGTAATTGGGGAGTCCAATGGGTTTTGATTGTCCTTTATAGCTTTTTCTAATCCATTCAACTTCTCATGGATTTGGCGTTGTTCTGCGTTTGTGTCAATTTGAACGGTGTTGTAGAGTGTTTTGAAATGGGTTGTCCATATGTCACCATTTTGTATCGCTAATTCCTCTTGTTTAGATTTTTTAGTTTTTTCCAATTTTGCCAAAAGTTGTTTGTGTTTATGGACTCCTCAATTAGTGTCAGCTGCTTGCTGTTGTACTGTGCTTTTTTGGTTCTGAGTGTACGTTTATAGAGTTTTAAAGTCTCACAGTAATGAAGGCGTAATTCACCATTATTTGGGTCTCTGTGCTTTTGGTTGGATAGTGTTCTAAGTTTTTTCCTTATAATTTTACAATCTGCATCAAACCAGTTATCATCTGTGATTTTTTTAGTTTTGTTTTTTATCAATTTCAATTGTGCTTCTTTTGCCGTTTGCCTGAATATATAGTTGATGTTTCGTACTGCTAGATTGATGCCTTCTTTACTGTGAGTGAATGTGGTATCCAGAAAGTTATCTAAGAGTGTTTGGATATTTTGGTTCCAGGTTGCTTTCTGGTATTCTTCTGTGCTGTTTTGGGCCCATCTGTATGAATTTCTGATGTTGTACAGCTTACTGGGCTGTGAATGTGTGGTTGTTTCCAGGTCTGTTCTTTTGAGGAACAACGTAATTTGTCTGTGATCAGACAGAGGTGTTAGTGGCTTGACAGTGAATGAGCTGAGAGAGAAAGGGTCCATGTCTGTGATCATATAGTCTACTGTACTGTGGCCAAGAGGTGAGCAGTAGGTGAATCTCCCCAAAGAGTCCCCCCGTAACCTACCATTGACAAAGTACAGACCCAGGCTTCTACAGAGCTGCAAAAGATCCCTTCCGTTTTTGTTGACGGTGCTGTCACTGTTGTTTCTATGGGGGAGATTAAGATAGTTAGAAACAGTATGGCCTGTAATAAAGCTGTCCCCTCGTGTGCTCGTTAGATCAGGTAGTGTTCCTGTGCGCACATTTGTGTCCCCACAGATGAGCACATTTCCCTGGGCCTGGAAATGGCACGTCTCTTCCTCGAGGGTGGGGAAGATCTCCTCTGAGTAATATGGGGATTCTGAGGGGGGGATATATATTGCGCAAAGGAACACATCTTTTTCTGTCAGTACAAGTTCTTTTTTTAGTTTTAACCAAATGTGGTATTTGCCAATTTTGAGGGGATCAATTAGATTTTGTAGTTCGGATTTGTACCAAATGATCAATCCTCCAGAGTCTCTGCCTCTATTGACAGAGCTGTGTTTCTGTGATGGCACAATGACCTCTCTGTAGCCTGTGGGACAGTGAGTGACAACGTCAGCCTTACACCATGTCTCCTGCAGAATGATGACGTCAACATCTTTCAGATTTTTGTTGAACTCCAGTGCTAAACTCTTCAGACCAAAGGTTGATGAGTTTAGACCCTGAATGTTCCACATGCTAACTGATAGTGATTTCATGTTGCAAAAAGAAAGAATAGCAGTCAGAAATACAGTAACGATTAACTAATAAGTTGTTAAGAGTGAGATAAACAGGATATCAGCTAACATTTATTCTGTTATTCTGTTAAATATTCCTATTCATTGAACAAGTAAATTCTAGTACAATAGGTGTGTGTGTGTGTGTGTGTGGTGTGTGTGTATGCGTCCGTGTGTGTTTAGTGCAGATGTATTGGAGGAGCTGTTTAATCTCACTTAATCCTACAGGGTTCTCCTGTCCTCTGACGACCTCCGCGTAGCTGCGCTGGTCCTGCTGTTGGGCCCTGTGAGGTGGAGGGGGGCCAGGTCTGGGCCGTGGGACTTCCTCTCTGGTCTGGTAGGGGTGGTGGTCTGGTGCGGGATAATAGGCTGGGCCCGGTCTGGTCTGGCTAAGCCGATGGAAGTGGTGATGCTCTGGGGGTGGGTGAGGCCTGTGGGGTGCACTGGGTCTGGTGTGGCGTTGAAGGGGCCTGGGGCTCCTTGGTGGTGCAGTGGTCTGGTAGGGGTCTCTGGGTGCTCCTCTGTCCAGTACAGCATGGGGTGTTTGTCTACCAAGTGCTACGTCCTTTAGGGACTTGGCAAACATCCCTACTGTCTGCTTCCTCAGGTGGGAGTGGTCGTGTAGATGCTCTGGGGTGATTGTTGGGTGGTGAGCAACGTGTACGTTCGGGAGTAGGCCACACCCTCTGGTGATGTCAGCGTTGACTTTCTGGATGGTACGGGGATGAAAGTCTTTGCGGGGCAGCAGAGTGGAGATGGTGATGTGGGAGTTGGGGAACCACTCAGAGGCCCTCTCTGCTACTCTGTTGACCAGGCTGCCTACTCTCTCCTGCTCCTCTCGCAGGTTGTTGGTGCCGGTGTAAATAATAATGTGGCCTGATGTGCCAAAGTCAGGCTGGGACAGGATGTGGAGTGCATCTTGTGTTTTTGGGCACCATATTTTGCACACCTTGTGTTGGGGGAAGAGTTTATCTTCTTGAATGAATTTCCCATTTGAGTCAATGAGGATGGCCACCTCAGTGGGTTTTACCAGATTAGTGCGTTTTCGGTCTGGGGCTGGAGTACACAGGGCCTGTGTACATGGAGGGGTGTGTGGGGGTGTGTCAGGGGGGGCCAGAGAGCTTCTCTCTGTAGTAGGTGTCTCTATGTGGGCCTCTTTGTTGACTGGGGGTGTGGGTAAAGTGTTGTCGGTATGGGGGGGGATTGTGGGTGAAGGTGGGTCAGTGGGGTTGTTAGGGGTGGTGAGTGGCTGCAGCTTCTCTCTGGGAGTCTCTACAGTCTGTTCTCTGTGCTGTAGCACCATCTTGATGACAGACAACTCCTTTGCCATCTCCTCCTTTACCTGCACTAGCTCTCTCCTCATGGTGGCCTTTACCTCCTCAAGCGCTGTGGTAAGGCTCTCTCTCAGCTCCTGGACAGAGTTCTTCAGCTGGGTCCTGCACTGGTTGATCTGGTCCTGTAGAAGCTCTGTGTCTGGGCTGGTGGTGGTGTAGCTGGGGGGCTGCTCCTTCAGCTCAGTAACCCATACCTCTAACACAGCTAGCCTGTCTCTCAACAGGCTGATGGTAGTGTGGTCTTGGCTCTGGTGGTTGTAGGCAGGCAGGGGGGAGGATAGTCCTGCTGTTGGGGTGCCTGAGGTGAGGGGAGAGGTCGGGGTGCTGTCCTTGTCTTTTTTGCTTTCTGCCATCTTCCTTAGGGTGGGGAAGTCCTGCACAACAGAGCTGAGTGCAGCCTCACTGCCCTGGACCATGCTAGTGCCGCTCTGATACATGTTTACCGTCAGAAACCTGTTTTCCTGGTCCTTATCGCTGTCCTCAAAAATGTGGATTTGCCTTCCCTTGCAGATGCCTTTCTTCGTGGTATAGCTGAAATGCCTGGTTACAGCTGTATGCCAGGCAGTAGTGTGGTCTGTGTAAAATAACAGGTTTGTAACAGTCCCGTTTTGTGAGCAGTCGGCAAACAAAGTTTCTGGGTTCTCCCTCAGAATTCTGTGTTTAAAGTTGATTCTTCCCTTCTCTGATTTGATTTCTGCTGGGTATTCAAAAAACAACGGAGAAAGTCTCTCAGTCTCTGCCGTTGCTGTCGCTGCTAGCGCTGCCTCAGTGGCGATGTTGCTATGGTTACCACCAGTAAACGGTTAGAGCTAGACGGTAAGCTAGCTGACAGATTTGAATTTGGCTAGCTACCACGATGAATATTGGTCTTTTAACTCACTCTCTGTCAATCTTTTCCTCCTGTGTTGATCTTCAGTTGTACAATTTGATTACCTATACATTTTTTGCTAATTTAATCGCGTCAATCTCACTCTTAACAACCAAAAGTTATACCAACTCAGGAGCTGTTCTTCTGCATGACTTCTCTCTCTCTCTCTCTCGCTCCCTCTCTCTCTCTCTCTCTCTCGCTCTCTCTCACTCTCTCTGTGTCTCTCTTTCTCACTCTCTCTGTAACTCTGTCTCACTTTCTCTCTCTCTGCCAAGCGGTGGCTGCTGCCTCTGCTAGCCTAAGGCCAGGGATTTTAGTTTGCAATAGAGCTGTTTCATTCTGCTTGTATTTTGGAGATGTTGTTGAATCTAATTTCATGTTTTTTCCACAGGCTATTTCAAAATATATGTTTATCAGTGGGTGACATTAAATCCCATTCCTTATTCCCCTAAGTGTAATAATATTGTAATGGAATAATAATATATCATAATAAGGTCAGGTCTGTATATTTCATTCTATCCTCTCATGATAGCAGTGTGATGCATTCTGAAGACAAGTTGTAGGATGTATTATATGAAATGTTTATGGATTCCGGACCTGGGTTCAAATTAAATCCTTTCAAATACTTTAGCTGTGCTTGGTTGAGCTTGTCTGTTGCATTGGAACCAATAAAAATGTCCCCAAAAGTTAAAACTCTGCCCTTTAGCCATTCAAGGCAGACTTCTAACATGTCTGTCTGTGTAGCAGCAAGCTTTCACCTGACTCCACATTTTATGTTTTTATTAAACAAACCTCCAGCACATGTACTATTTTTTAAAGCACATAATGTCCAATTTATTTGTTGGCAAAAGATACATTAAAATAGTTCCCGATGACATGGGCTTGATGGCGTCCCAGTTGTTATATGCAAACAGCATTGGAGAAATATAAAAAATCACAGCATTGAATTATGCCTCTGGGACTATGTCCTTAATTTAAAATTTGATCATACTCCAATAACATGAATCATACTTAATGACATTAAAACCTTATTCAAATCAAATCAAATCAAATCAAATTTATTTATATAGCCCTTCGTACATCAGCTGAAATCTCAAAGTGCTGTACAGAAACCCAGCCTAAAACCCCAAACAGCAAGCAATGCATGTGAAAGAAGCACGGTGGCTGGGAAAAACTCCCTAGGAAAAACTCCTGAGAAAGGCCAAAAACCTAGGAAGAAACCTAGAGAGGAACCAGGCTATGAGGGGTGGCCAGTCCTCTTCTGGCTGTGCCGGGTGGATATTATAACAGAACATGGTCAAGATGTTAAAATGTTCGTAAATGACCAGCATGGTCAAATAATAATAATCATAGTAATTGTCGAGGGTGCAACAAGCACGTCCGGTGAACAGGTCAGGGTTCCGTAGCCGCAGGCAGAACAGTTGAAACTGGAGCAGCAGCATGGCCAGGTGGACTGGGGACAGCAAGGAGTCATCATGCCAGGTAGTCCTAGGGCTCAGGTCCTCCGAGAGAAAGAAAGAAAGAAAGAAAGAAAGAGAGAATTAGAGAGAGCATATTTACATTCACACAGGACACTGGATAAGACAAGAGAATACTCCAGATGTAACAGACTGACCCTAGCCCCCCGACACATAAACTACTGCAGCATAAATACTGGAGGCTGAGACAGGAGGGATCAGAAGACACTGTGGCCCCATCCGATGATACCCCCGGACAGGGCCAAACAGGCAGGATATAACCCCACCCACTTTGCCAAAGCACAGCCCCCACACCACTAGAGGGATATCTACAACCACCAGCTTACCGTTCGAAGACAAGGCCGAGTATAGCCCACAAAGATGTCCGCCACGGCACAACCCAAGGGGGGGGCGCCAACCCAGACAGGAAGACCACGTCAGTGGCTCAACCTACTCAAGTGACGCACCCCTCCCATGGACGGCATGGAAGAACACCAGTAAGTCAGTGACTCAGCCCCTGTAAAAGGGTTATTCAAGCTTCATGACCATAATAAGTACTTTGCTAATTACATGGCTATAAGGTAGTTTAACAAAACCAAAAAGTTTTGTCATATTTCAGTGAGTGGAAAACAGTGTCCATGTTTTCATTATACTCACAACTTTATGCCTTTAGATTCGTACCCAAGGACCCATTGGACTGATTTAATGTGTAGTACGAGCTCCATTCTGTTACTATGTCTCTGTTACAAAGCATTGTCCTTGCTGTGTGGTGGTTGAATATCAATGCTAATGTATATAAATAACACACTCTACTACTTTTATTACTATATTTCTCTCTCTCTGTCTGGCACAAATCCTGCCAGCAAAAAACGACTTTATGGAAATGCCTTTCTGTAGTGCCATATTGCTTTTTCTACTGCAACGTGTACAGATTGAGATTTATCAGCCGTGAAATAAAAGCTGTCACGCCAGGGTCTTTGGGAATTGTATGCGCAGTTGTCATCAATAGGATATGGTGTCCGGGAATGTTTTTGAAATGCAAAACATCCACCGCTTTCATCACTCAGATATGGTTTTGAGTCTTCTCTTGTTGTTGTTGATATGATTATGTTTAATCATTGGAGGAATGTTATGAAAATATATTTGTCTAAAGCTTAAATTACATTTAACTTTAATATGCATATCTTGAAATGTATGTGGGTGTGCAGAATTAGAGAAATATGTTTTCATACTGTCCCACCAAATGAATCAAAGGGAAATACTTCATATTTCAAACTCAGAATCTCTCCCAAGGCATATACTGTACATGAACAAATATTCTTATCAAACAATTATCCAGTTCTTTTAGCTTATGGATAGAAGCCGCTCGTATTTCAAGGCTCAAAACGACGTTAACCATGATAATACTCTTCAGATGTTGGGGATTGTTGACTTATCATAACCAAAGGCCTTGGATCTGCAGATGCTTGTTTCTGTTCTATCCACCAGGGGGTCCTTAATACATATCTATTTCCTCCCACACTATCATAACATGGTATGATGAGATTGTAAACATTCCTGAAGTAGAACATTTGTTTAGGATTGTCACACTATGAAAGCTCACCTGACCGTGGGATGCATTTTAATGAAGGAAGAATATTATTTGGATGGGGGTGGAGGGAATTGAGGCTTCAGAACAAGAGGATTTTGTATATTACTTCAGGGTCTTCAGTCAAACTGTACATGCACAGGTGTGAACGCACACGCACACACACAAAACAACACGTTATTTCAGATGAGCCTCTTGAAAATGAGACCCAATCGGTTAGAGGTGTGTCACACTAACATGGGGTTATAGTGAAACATTGGCAGGATGTCTACCACAACATTAACAATTCTACAATGTCGGCCTTGAATGCACCCCTTTTAGAGGGTGTTTCTCTAAGTTACAGTTGATCATTACTACACACCTAACCAGGGGTTAAGTGTGTAGTAACCTCACATTCTGAAATTGCATTCTCCCCCCCAGTTTTATCATTGGAATGTGATACACAACAAGGCAACAGTGTGCTTTAGGACCATGCGGACACCTCGGAGCGGTCTGGTAGGCTGTTTGGAGTGTTCATCCGACTAGATGAAAAAATAAAACCAAAGTTGCGCCCCTGCACATAACACTAACCTTTTTACAGCAAACACGCTCACAAATGGCTTATTCGATTACATGACACCAATATAAGGTACTATAGTTAACATTAACTAACTGCTTTCACACAGCGAGGCTCTAACGACTGTCATTTATACTCTCTTCATTGAATACCTCGGGACATGACTGAAGCATGACTTCAAATCTGTGTGTGGTTCTTTTAAAGGACACCTTTTGTCTATCTTTGGTGTATGATGGAAGGTTCCAAGAACAAAGGTGGGCATAGTCTTTGAAATACCTTTGCTACATTTCAGACGAACCTCTTGAAAATGAGACCCAATCGGTTTCACACAAACAGTTCCCAACATGGTATAACCTTGCGCCAAATCAAAGTAACACAAGAGACACAGACTTGAACTGATGCGATGGCCTTGAACATCGCGCTATAGAGTGCTTCATTGACATTCAACATGAGATAGAGGGACTGCAAAAGGGACTGGTGTTTGTTGTTTAATCAAATGATGTGGCTTTAGGGCTCTCTCTCTTTCTGCAGCTACTGGATGAAACCCTTCTCATTAGGAAGATGAGAACATCAGTTTAGAACACAAAACAAAGGCACTAGCTATGTTTCCATTAACTTGTCCAGTGATTTTTATGTAGACATTTAAATAAACTAAATGTGACAATTGCCTGCAAATGTGCGTTTCCATTTTAACTATCTTGTATCCGAGTGGCGCAGCGGTGTAAGGCACTGCATCTTAGTGCGAGAGACGTCACTACAGTCCCTGGATCGAATCCTGGCTGTAACATATCCGGCCATGATTGGGAGTCCCATAGGACAGCGCACAATTTGCCCAGTGTCGTCTGGGGTAGGCCGTCATTGTAAATAAGTATTTGTTCTTAACTGACTTGCCTAGTTAAATGTTTAAAAAAATAAAAACGTCTGGACATAATAACTACACACCTAGTGTTGAATAAAAATGTAGTGTTTCCATTACGCATTTAGGCACATTGAGTATTAATAAATTGGCAACAGTCTGTATTCCTTCACACCTATCTGTTTCATGTCTCAGGTAGCCCGCGAAAACCAACATGGATAGAATGGAATAATTGACTAATATTGGCCATATTCTAATAATTCTCATGTGCGAAAGTAGGTTCCCTAGGCTAGTCCGTGCCATGGTGAGACTTGCACTCCTGTAGATCAAAAAATTATTGGAGGATGAAAACTGCCAGTCAACCAGAAAAGCTAGGTGAAGCAATTCAGACATTCTTGAAAGTCAGGACAATCATTGTGTTGCAAAGAAACATAGTTTTTATAGTTCCATTTTTTTTCTTTTGCAAACAGTAGGCATTTAGAATAAATGTGGCGTGAAACTTAAAGTTACGTCATGACATCACATGCCTAGTGTACCTTCAAATGTATTCACCAATAACAACTTATTTGAAAAACACAGTTTCAATCATAATTTGACGCAATAAAGAAAGTTAGACAGAAGAAAAATCTACCCCTGTCGAACGGATAAAAATGTTACAGATCTTAAGAACATTTCTCTTATATCTGCCGTTTTCATCACACATGTCGCAATGATTATTTTTGCGACATTGCTTTTGTCGAATTAACCTGGATCAATGGATACTATAGGCCTTCTGTGACACTATAGGCCTGCTGAGCAAACCTGGGTTCAAATAGTATTTGTTTTCTTTCAAATACTTTGAGCGTCTGCTAAAGCCTAGTCTAGAGTTTCAGATATGGCTGGATTTGCACTTTTGGGAATATTCCATTGGTTCCGTCGCTTCAGACAAGCTCAATCAAGCACCGCTAAGATATTTGAAAGATATAAATGACTATTTGAACCCATGGCTTCTTCTGAGGTGATTTAAGGGGAGATTAACTTTTTGTGGGAACAGCAATGTATATTTTAGGACACCCACAATCTCATCCTTTGTTGTCCTAAAATGTACACCGTAGGAGAGAGAATTAGTAGAGTGAATGTGTCCTCTGTATACAGTATCTTTGTCAGTAGTCGAAACACTGTGGGATGCAAGCCCTGTGGGGGTGTTTGTTTTCCCCAGTCTGTCACAGGCACACTGGGGAAGATCGGTCCCTGGAGAATGCCGAATGGGGCGATGTCCTAGTTTTAACACTGTTCTTTCACTCCAGACAATCATCATAACAGCATATTTGGATTGTTTATGAAACCAGGTCTTCCTGTGTGGTAATGCTGGAATCTAATGTGGGGCTTCAAAATGTCATCCTACATGTAGCTGTTTTTGCAATACATCATACAGTTTGTAATCTTGTGTTTTCTTCAGTAAGATTATTTTGGCTCGGCCTCCCGAGTGGCGCAGCAGTCTAAGGCACTGGATCGCAGTGCTTGAGGTGTCACTACAGACCCAGGTTCGATGACCTCATGTTCAGTTGCAAATCGTAGTCTGTCTTTTTTAGGGCGGTTTTGGAGCAGTGGCTTCTTCCTTGCTGAGCGGCCTTTCAGGTTATGTTGATATAGGACTCGTTTTACTATAGATACTTTTGTACCCGTTTCCTCCAGCATCTTCACCAGGTCCTTTGCTGTTGTTCTGGGATTGATTTGCACTTTTCGCACAAAAGTACGTTCATCTCTAGGAGACAGAACGCGTCTCCTTCCTGAGCGGTATGACGGCTGTGTGGTCCCATGATGTTTATACTTGCGTACTATTGTTTGTACAGATGAACGTGGTACCTTCAGGCATTTGGAAATTGTTCCCAAGGATGAACCAGACTTGTGGAGGTCTACAATTCTTTTTCTGTGGTCTTGGCTGATTTCTTTTGATTTTCCCATGATGTCAAGCAGAGGTGTGAAATAATCTGTCTGTAAACAATTGTTGGAAAAATTACTTGTGTCATGCACAAAGTAGATGTCCTAACCGACTTGCCAAAACTATAGTTTGTTAACAAGAAATTTGTGGAGTGGTTGAAAAACGAGTTTTAATGACTCCAACCTAAGTGTATGTAAACGTCCGACTTCAACTGTACATGTTTCTTTGAGTGAGCTTGTCTGAAGACCAAATGCATTTCTATATTGTAGCATTTTGCATACTGCATGGCCTACAATGGTCTACAGAAACAAATACACATTTTCTATATATTTGTTCCTATTTCAGAAATTAGTGTGATGATATTGCCATCTACAGTATGGCAGTTCTGAAGATGTTTATTACCACCTAATAATTATCTGTGTGATTCCCACCATCTCCACTGTGACTATGAGTGCAGTTCTAAAACTGTTGAAATCAAATACATTACAGATTATACTAAACATTGTCGCTATTCAGAGAACTGGCAGTGTGGTGCCAGGACAAGAACCTCTCCCTCAATGTGAGCAAGACAAAGGAGCTGATCGTGGACTACCGGAAAAAGGCGGGCCGAGCAGGCCTCCATTAACATCGACAGGGCTCTAGTGAAGTGGGTCGAGAGTTTCAAGTTCCTTGGTGTCCACATCACAAACGATCTATCATGGTCCAAACACACCAAGACAGTCATGAAGAGGGCACGACAACACCTTTTCCCCCTCAGGAGGCTGAAAAGATTTGGCATGGGTCCCCAGATCCTCAAAAAAGTTCTACAGTTGCACGATCGAGAGCATCCTGACCGGTTGCATCACCGCCTGGTATGGAAACTGCTCGGCATCTGACCGTAAGGCGCTACAGAGGGTAGTGCGTACGGCCCAGTACATCACTGGGGTCAAGCTTCCTGCCATCCAGGACCTATATACCAAGCAGTGTCAGAGGAAAGCCCATAAAATCGGCAGAGACTCCAGTCATCCAAGTCATAGACTGTTTTCTCTGCTACGACACGGCAAGCGGGACCGGAGCGCCAAGTCTAGGGTCAAAAGGCTCCTTAACAGCTTCTATCCCCAAGCCATAAGACTGCTGAACAATTAATCAAATGGCCACCGGACTATTACATTGACAGGCAGTTAGATTTGGGTATGTCATTTAAGGTGAACATTGAAAAAAAGGGGTGGATCCTTAAGATTAACACACTGGCGTTCTAGTGCTGAGGCTACCAGATTGGAATCTATGTTGTTGTTGTTGTTTTTACTTATGATATGTTACTTAAGGGCCTCTCTTATCTGAGCACTACAAATGTCCTCTTATCTATTTAATGTAATTCTGCCTGTGGTAAATGAACACAGTGGTTTACCATGTACACCCTACTATGGAGTATGCTCTTCAAAAACAAGGAAGTAGGAGAGGGAGGGAAAGGGGAAATATTTTAGTCTAGTCTACGGTTCGTGTACAATGTCAAAGTTATGTGACCTTAGTATACTCTAACAAGAACATCACTACTCCCACATTGACAGACATTACATTAATGGTTATGAATTCTGACATACACTGACCTCTGATACAAAGTCATCCTTCAGAAACACATGAGGAGACAGAAACAGGTAGTTGATTCTCATGCTCAAGCCTCTTATCCCACTGTTTACAGATTCACAGTCTAAAGAGTGCTTTGATTTTATCAGAGCCCTCTCTCACTATCCCACCTTATTTCTCTCCTTTTTACCTTCTCTCTTTCTCTCTCATTCACTTTTCTCTCTCTCTCTCTTTTACAGGTGCTGCAGTCCATAACTCACATTCCTCTCACACAACTCCAGTTATAATGAGGGTGAAGGGCCTGATGTCAGGGGCCTAGGGATCCACATTTCTAGACTTTCAGACCTTCATGCAAATATCAGACCTCTCATAGAATAGAGCAGAGTAGACACACACTGTCTTTACATGTGTTATTTGAGAGGGCAGGTGGAAGAGAAACTGGCAGTCAGTGGCAAACAGCAAACGTCAAATCAGACCTATCAAGACTGTCCAACAATAGAATTGGGCAAGACTGTATTCAATTAAATGAAAATGGTGGTTTTTCCATAGTTCTTCATTTCTTCCTTTTAATAGAATAAAGTTTGACATTCCATGGCTTAGGAAAGCCATCAATGGGCTCCCAAGTGGCACAGCAGTCTAAGGCACTGTGTCTCAGTGCTAGTGGCGTCACTACAGACCCTGGTTTGATTCCAGCTGCATCACAACTGACCGTGATTGGGAGTCCCATAGGGCGGTGCACAATTGGCCCAGCATTGTTAGGGCTTGGCCGGGGTAGGCCTTCATTGTAAATAAAGGTTAAATAAATAAAAAATAATGAGCGCGTGCATTGAAAAGAGTCAACTGGTTTGCCTAATATTGTTCCGATTGCTAGGAAAAGAAACACTGCGGAAATCTATTTATTTTTGACCATGACACGTTAGGAATTCATAGTGACAGATACATGGAGTTCTGAGGGTGTAAAGAATGGGATTCTGAAGTGTAAACCTCAAAGCCATTTTGTTATGTCAGCCTTTGTGAGTGAAAATGTGTTCACACAGTATTAGGGTATATACTGTAAGGCCATTAAAATGGTCACATTGTCATTTACAATGGGTATTTTCATGCACTTGGGTTGGGTAAGTTACTTTCTAAATGTAATCCTTTACAGTTACTAGTTACCTATACAACATTTCTATCAATAACGTAACTTTGGATAACCCAAACTCAGTAATGTAATCTGATTACTTTCAGTTACTTTTCAAGTACTTGCCCCATAAGAGGAATTAGAAGAAGACAAAGGATCCATCAAACGCATTTTGTGTGTCATAGTGGTCTCTGACTTTTGGTCAGACTCGCTCAGGTGGAACAAACTTAAACTTGCACCTTTTTCACTGCTGAATTGAATGTAATTGAGAAAACAGAAAGGTGTCATATTGTTATTTACATTTTTAAAGTAATCCAAGAAGTAATCATCTAGTTTTAATCTGATTGCAATATTTTTGCTGGTAAAATCTAATTACAGTTCATTTTTTTGTAATCAGATGACGTAATCAGTTACTCTCCAACCCTGCACTTGAAACAGACAAAGCATAAAGAAGGTTGGAAATATCAAAAACAGATTTTATTTATTTAACTAGGCAAGTCAGTTAAGAACAATTTCTTATTTTCAATTACAGCGGGTTAACTACCTTGTTCAGGAGCTAAAAGATAGATTTTTACCTTGTCAGCTCAGGGATTTGATCTTGCAACTTTTCAGTTACAAGTCCATCGCTCTAACCACTAGGCTAACTGCCACCCCAGATTGCATAGCCATGGTGAGATATTTCAACATCACTACCTCCATTTACCACATGATACTCTCATAAGAGTTGCCTCAGAGAGCACCACTCATTGTGAACTAGAGTTTCTGTTCAATACCCTGAAACTAATATTCACTATAATGACAATGAATTAGAATGTTGTAATTTACCACTGTGGGCCAGAATGAAATATCCCTTAATTTTTTTATTTTACCTTTATTTAACTCGGCAAGTCCGTTAATAAGAACACATTCTTATTTTCAATGAGGTCCTTGGAACAGTGGATTAACTGCCTTGTTCAGGGGCACAGCGACAGATTTTTACCTTTGTCAGCACAGGGATATCATCTTGCAACCTTTCAGTTACTAGTCCAACGCTCTAACCACTAGGCTACCCTGCCGCCCCAGGTGGAGGACTTGCTAATCTAATATTTATAATATTATTCACAGTTGATTAAAGTTCCCATACAGGTTGTCAAGTGTGAGTTGTATTGGTTTTACAGTCTCTTCTATATAATAGCCTATAAGAGCTTATTGTTCAACACGCTGCCTCATTCCAATACTGCACTTCACAAATGTTTCCATGAGAAATATCACAATATTGATGAACATATCGATTTTCTTCTTAATTAAAATGGTTGTAAACCCATAACGGCACATCAGTCCATTATTTACAGTTAGGAAAATTAGCACAAATCATTATGGTCTAATTCATTTGAAGGGTTTGTGTGCTTCCTGAAGACACTTATGGTACGGATTGATATTCCATGGCAACCTAATCTGTTACAATTAGACTTGTGGGTCATAAAGCTTTTAAAAAGTCAATGGAGAGAGAGTTGAAAAGAAACCCGGCCACTTCCTGTTATTATAACAATTGAATTTGTGTAAAGGTCATATTCTGTTCGATTTAAAACGGTGAGCATACTAAAGAGTTTTTGAGAAGATGTATAGCCACTAATGCATAGGCTAAAAGATTTATGCATGAGTACTTACGTTATATTTACTATATGATGTGATCGTAAAACTTCCACGGCAACCTGTCTTCACTATTCATGATAATGAATGTCTGTTTATGACGGATTACTTCTTATTCTATACGTCACACTCAGAGGCACCTCTGAGTTGTACAAATTGGAGGGACACAGCCATACAGTACAGTACAATAATGCACAAACTGTCCCTGCTACTATTGAAAGATCAAATCTGAATTCTCTCTCTGTCATTTGTTTGGGGTAGGGGGTTATGCAGTGGACTTCCCCAGTACATCACTTTCACTCACTGTGGAACATCATGCAAATGAAGAGATTACAGGAGTTTTTTTTTGCCATCGCCAGGGAAGTCAAGCTTAGGGCACAAGCTGTCCATATTTGATATCTTAAAATAAGAACTCATATAACCAGCACTAACCGCTCACTTATATACAATAGATTTGCTCTCAAACTGATGTTTTATTTTTAGTCTGAAAGCAAAGCACGAGGGATGGGACATTTTAAAAGCTTTGCCTGAAGGTAATGCTTTCAAGGGGAACATATTGCCACCGTATTCTGTGCAAAGGATTTAGGCTAAGGCTTTCAGCTAGTGCTTATTTGTGGCTATGTCATGTCTAGCTTGAACTTAAACGTGAGGTTATTGGAAGTTAGGACTAAACTCCAGACAATGCATGTAGGTTAACTGTATTCAGTATGTTGTGGAAAATTGCAGATAGATAGCCTTGAACCAGTGACCCTACCCACATAACCTAGTACAATTACCTAGCTACAGTTTTGCTCAAGGCTTTGGACGCCTCAATTTGTATTCTAGGAGTAGTAAAGTTTTGCTTGCCTCATAGAGTCCTGGGTATGCGCCAACTAATATTTCACTGAGCCTCCTACAGATACTGACCTTTTGAGGAATTTTGACAAAATACAGAAGGACATTAAAGCATAACAACAAGAAGGTGGACTATCGATTTAACCCTTGGCTTGGTTACTGATCAAATTGGTTGAGATTACAATACACTGAACCTAAAAGAAAAACTACAAAATTGACATTAATAGAGAGTATTTTTATATATTATTAGTTTGTAAATGTTTCTTCTTTGTTCATGTGTGTATACCATAACATAATTGATCATCATATTTGGGAAACGTTCAGCTTTTTTGATCAGATACCTTTCCCATTGGACAATCTCAAGACTTGCCTGCAAATAATTAGGATTTATCTGTTTTATTTTAAAGAGACGTGATTAAAATGTCCTTTTATCCCTGTGAGTTTTATAAGCCCTCATTCACCATGACAAACTGATTTCCTGAATTAATAGCTTGTCTGCCAACAAATGAAGCCAATGACTTGTCCCTCTATGCTGCTGTCTACAGATACACAGAGTTGTAATTGAAAATGGGACACAGGGATCGCAATGTGAAAAAGGTATCACCAAAAATGTCACAGAAATATCACAAGTGTCATTATACAGAATATGATGAGACAGGAGCCTTTACAGACTTCAATAGTAACAGAAAAAGTGCCTGTCCTAAAAAGTTGAATGTTTATAATTGCATCTTCATGGGTGGCTAAGTTGCAGTTCTTTAAGCTGAAAATGTTGCCATGACATTATGTCGTGGTGACGGTAATATCTGCTGTTTTAAAATAGACCATGACAAACAATATCACTATAATGAGTAAAAGTATTTGTAATTGTGTGTTATGATAGGCACTTTGTCATAATGCAGTCTTATGACAGTGACCTAAAGTCAAGTGTTAGTAGTTGATTCAACTATTTATTTGGTTAGTTGAGGATCAACCCTAACAAACCAGAAGTGAAATTAAGTATTATAGGAGAACATAGCTCTGAGAGTGTTCGCTAGAGGGGAATGTCATTGTCACCAACCACTTCCCTGTCAATGTCACCAACCACTTCCCTCTCAATGTCACCAACCACTTCCCTCTCAATGGCACCAACCACTTCCCTGTCAATGGCACCAACCACTTCCCTGTCAATGGCACCAACCACTTTCCTCTCAATGTCACCCACCACTTCCCTGTCAATGGCACCAACTACTTCCCTGTCAATGGCACCAACCACTTTCCTCTCAATGGCACCAACCACTTTCCTCTCAATGTCACCAACCACTTTCCTCTCAATGTCACCAACCACTTCCCTGTCAACAACTGCTTCCCTCTCAATGGCACCAAACACCTTCCTCTCAATGGCACCAACCACTTCCCTGTCAATGGCACCAACCACTTCCCTCCCAATGGCACCAACCACTTCCCTGTCAATGTCACCAACCACTTCCCTGTCAATGGCACCAACCACTTCCCTGTCAATAACTGCTTCCCTGTCAATGGCACCAAACCCTTCCCTCTCAATGGCACCAACCACTTCCCTGTCAATGTCACTAACCCCTTCCCTGTCAATGTCACCAACCACTTCCCTCTCAATTGCACCAACCACTTCCCTGTCAATGGCACCAACCACTTCCCTCTCAATGGCACCAACCACTTCCCTCTCAATGGCACCAACCACTTCCCTGTCAATGGCACCAACCACTTTCCTCTCAATGTCACCCACCACTTCCCTGTCAATGGCACCAACCACTTTCCTCTCAATGTCACCCACCACTTCCCTGTCAATGGCACCAACCACTTTCCTCTCAATGTCACCCACCACTTCCCTGTCAATGGCACCAACCACTTTCCTCTCAATGTCACCAACCACTTTCCTCTCAATGGCACCAACCACTTTCCTCTCAATGTCACCAACCACTTTCCTCTCAATGTCACCAACCACTTCACTGTCAACAACTGCTTCCCTCTCAATGGCACCAAACCCATCCCTCTCAATGGCACCAACCACTTCCCTGTCAATAATTGCTTCCCTCTCAATGGCACCAACCACTTCCCTGTCAATGTCACCAACTACTTTCCTCTCAATGGCACCAACCACTTTCCTCTCAATGGCACCAACCACTTCCATCTCAATGTCACCAACCACTTCCCTGTCACCAACTACTTCACTCTCAATGTCACGAACAACATACAGTACCTGAGCATTACTTCGCTCATATTTTACATTTAGCATATGTAGATGCTCTCATCCAGAGCGACTTACAGGACCAATTAAGGTGAAGTGCCTTGCTCAAAATCACATCGACTGATTTTTCACAGAGTCAGCTCAGGGATTCAAACCCACGACCTTTTGGTTACTGGCCCAAGGCTCTTAACCGCTAGGCTACCTGCATATCGAAAGAGCATTCAGGTGACAGGTATCCTACATGGATACCAGATATCAAGGCCAAACATATGTAGACCTACATGGATATCAGATACCAAGGCCAAACATATGTAGACCTACATGGATACCAGATACCAAGACCAAACATATGTAGACCTACATGGATACCAGATACCAAGGCCAAACATATGTAGACCTACATGGATACCAGATACCAAGGCCAAACATATGTGGACCTGTATGGATACCAAATACCAAGGCCAAACATATGTAGACCTACATGGATACCAGATACCAAGGCCAAACATATGTGGACCTGTATGGATACCAAATACCAAGGCCAAACATATGTAGACCTACATGGATACCAGATACCAAGGCCAAACATATGTGGACCTGTATGGATACCAAATACCAAGGCCAAACATATGTGGACCTGTATGGATACCAGATACCAAGGCCAAACATATGTGGACCTGTATGGATACCAAATACCAAGGCCAAACATATGTGGACCTGTATGGATACCAGATACCAAGGCCAAACATATGTAGACCTACATGGATACCAGATACCAAGGCCAAACATATGTGGACCTGTATGGATACCAGATACCAAGGCCAAACATATGTAGACCTACATGGATACCAGATACCAAGGCCAAACATATGTAGACCTACATGGATACCAGATACCAAGGCCAAACATATGTGGACCTGTATGGATACCAAATACCAAGGCCAAACATATGTGGACCTGTATGGATACCAGATACCAAGGCCAAACATATGTGGACCTGTATGGATACCAAATACCAAGGCCAAACATATGTGGACCTGTATGGATACCAGATACCAAGGCCAAACATATGTAGACCTACATGGATACCAGATACCAAGGCCAAACATATGTGGACCTACATGGATACCAGATACCAAGGCCAAACATATGTAGACCTACATGGATACCAGATACCAAGGCCAAACATATGTGGACCTACATGGATACCAGATACCAAGGCCAAACATATGTAGACCTACATGGATACCAGATACCAAGGCCAAACATATGTAGACCTACATGGATACCAGATACCAAGGCCACCCTCGGGCTGTGTAATGTCAAAGAAGTGATGGAAGAAGGCTCATCTTGCTAAGTAGGAATCTAAATAACACTGAAGAAAGAGTGGGTGACATATGTGTGTCCTTGTCTTGAAAAAACTGTGTCCTTCAGGTGATGTTTTCTACACTGTGGCGTGATGAATGTGTGTGGCGAAACATGAGCGAGACACGGCCATGAGTGGATAATCAGCATTGTGTTGTTATGCTTTCAAAAACGCCAAGCTAGTCACGTATGGAATAAAAGGGTATGTTATAACCGTGGGGAAGTGTTTGTTTGAATACAGAGGATTTGAGGAAACACCATTCAAGCACCGTTGAAGGCAGAGGAAGTGAATGTTAATATGTTGGTGGTGTATTTGGGTTCTTTGCAAAAACCTGGGGACTGAGTGCACAGCAAATACCATTAACTGCATGAGTCGAGACTTGTTTGGTTGTGCATATAAACTCAGTGGAGTTTTCCTTAATCAAACTTGTTTTGAGGAGAGCTGTGCCTCGAGGGTAGAATGAATGTGATTGGTTGGATGAAAGCGCAATACAGTCAGTGGCCTGGTGAGAGTGAAATAAATTAAAGGCTTGCTAGCAGAGGTCGTAACACATGGGTTGTTATACACAAGGTTGCTGGTTCAAGTCCCACCCCACCCCCTAATCTTAACCAGTCACATAGCCCAAACCCTAATCATACCAATTGGAATGACTTGCCATAAATTAACCAATCACATTTTATGCCCAAATTTATCCAATAATTTTTTCTGTCCTCGCCCTTACAGCGAGATGTAATAAGGAAAACTCCAATCTGCACACATAAAGACACAACCTTGTCCTGTCAAATTGGTGCTTGGCTAACAGTATAATACAAAAACATTCTCTCCACTGCCCCAAATTAATCTGTAACCATTTTAAAAGCTCCCATTGCTGTAAGACTAAATATGATCAAGTTTGGAAACAAAATTATGTGAGTGCTTATTATTGCCCTCCATTATGTTGAATTCATTCTTCTCCCCACAGAGTCTTGGACGGTGTCTACAGTCTACAACAGTGCCTGAGGCTTTTAGCTGGCAGATCATTTAAAAACAATTTTTGCTGCCTTTCAGACAAATGACCCAAATGCCTTCATTAAATGACCCAAGTAGCTTTGTGAAGAATCCGACTGTTACTGTTAACACAGACCCAGGCATTTAAATACTGTAACGAGTTTTACATTTACATTTTAGTCATTTAGCAGACGCTCTTATCCAGAGCGACTTACAGTAGTGAATGCATACATTTAAAAAAAAAAAAATTCCCATACTAGTATCTAACACCAGCTCTGAGAGATACAGACAGAGCCTCAGTAAGTCCCACGAGTCCAGATAGCCTATCTCTAAATCCTGATCAATGCACAGCCATGTAATCAAACAGGCTTTTGCAACGATTGACGATTGATGCCCTTTCTGAATCTGCAATTCAAATGTAGCTTTATCATTCTACCAAGAATGAACCTGGCTATCAACCACCCCCCCCCCCCCCCCCCCCCTGTCTGGGCCTGTTGACACATGAGTGCTGAGGAGAATGTAATTTCCGAGGCCTTAAACCAAAGTTCAGTTTTGTCTGGTTGTCAGAAGTAGAACATTTGATAGACATAAAATAGACGTCTTGAAGCATTCTGGCTTGAAGCATTTCATTTAGCTCAAAACTGGGTTGTTGAACGTAGTTGTTTGATGAGAGGCAGCCCTAATGCTTAAAGGTCAATGCATTTTTGGGTAACAATTAAATACCTTACTATGGTTGTTTTCAATTAAAACTGTCAAAAATAATAAAAAATATCTTCTTAGCAAAGAGCAATTTCTCAAGTAAGAATGTTGCTAGGACTGTCTGGGAGTGGTCTGAGTGGGGAGGAGAAAATTGAAAACCAGCTTTTATTGGCAGAGAAGTTTGGAACTCCCTTTCTTGATGTCACCAGGCAGACCAAAACTCCATCGCACCAAAACAGGCTGAAATTTCAGGCTGTCTTTTCAGACAGCTCTTACACTAAAAGAGCATTATAATCATTATTCTAACCTCGTAGTGTGGAAATATATATAAATCACAGGTAAATCATGTTTTTGACTGCACTGGGCCAAAAATAGACTTTAAAAGAATCAATCAATTTGGCAATGTGTGTGTATGGATGAAGTTGCTTCTTCAAACAGGAAGAAAGCGTCACTGACAGATTAGAATAACTACTGTAACTGAGTACTCTCGGTATTGGGCATTCTTCAGTGCCATGATTGCAAACAGAACAATTTCCTTGCATAATAAATTACATTTATAGAATACATGAATAAAATCTGAAAATAATTTGGCCTCGTTCCAGATCTGTTGAGAATAATATGTCTCTTCTGTGTACACCACTTCCCATTTGCCGATTTGAGGGACACACATCTAATTGACATATGTCATGTTGACTAATGTATAATGGCACCAACTCCTGTCCAATAGGACCATGTCATAGATGTGTGCTCGGATAGGGTGAGTATCCGTAACTGGCCATGTAGGACAAATAAAATGTTAGGTTAACATTCCTCATAGCATGCCCATGTGGGGCTTGGGAGGATTACTATTGTAGCGTAGGTAGGGGAAGTCTCACAGCCAAATATGATCCCCCTTTGGGAAGCATACATCTGAGCTTGACTATGAAGTCTCTCATGATACTCACCTAATGTCTGTCCAACGTACCTTTCCAAACGTCCTTCCCACTACTGCACAGAACCTCTCTGGCATCTCCTTCAAACCATGTGTCCTAGAAATATGCAAGAGAGGAGGACCACATAGAAACTAATCAGATAATATAGTGTTTGATACAATCTTTTTGGAATAATTTTACATCATGTAAATCAGAAACCCATCGCTGTAAGCTGTAAAAACGTTAAGACAAATCTCAAAACCACAGCATATGTTGGTTCAGTCCTGTTATTAAATTCCCCTCATGGGAGCGTACAACACATATCCCTTTACTTCAAGATGTACCGTATGAAAACCTACCCTGAAAACAATTATACCCTAAAAACAATTATACCCTAAAAACAATTATACCCTAAAAACAATTATACCCTAAAAACGAATATATGCTAATCAATCAAGTCAAGAACACTGAGAGCCCTGACAGTCAAGAAGGGAAGTGTTAGCCGTGTGTGTGTGTGTGTGTGTGTGTGTGTGTGTGTGTGTGTGTGTGTGTGTGTGTGTGTGTACTCCTGCCACCTCATGCCTTGTGCACATCTGGCCTTGGTGTGTATCAATATCGAAGCCGAAAAGGGCAATCTGCAGTTACTACACCAATTCTTAAAGTTGTAAATGAGTTATATACCGTTCCTTCAGAAAGTGTTCATACCCCCTTCCACATTATGTTGTGTTACAGACTGAATTCAAAATGGATTAAATATATTTTATTTCTCACCCATCTACACACAATATCCCATAATGACAAAGTGAAAACATATTTTAAGACATGTTTGCAAATGTATTGAAAATGAAATACAGAAGTATCTGATTTGCATATGCATTCACCCCCCTGAGTCAATACTTGTAGAAGCACTTTTTGGAGGAATTACAGCTGTGAGTCTTTCTGGGTAATTATTATTATTTTCAAAAATGTTCGACCTCTGTCCATTTGGTTGTTGATCATTGTTAGACAACCATTTTCAGCTATTGCCATAGATTTTTAAAAAAGTAAGTTAAAACTATAACTCAGCCACTCAGGGACATTCCCTGTCTTCTTGGCCTTGTGTTTTGGGTTACTGTCCTGCTGAAAGATAATTTAATCTCCCAGTGTCTGGTGGAAAGCATACTGAACCAGGTATTCCTCTAGGATTTTGCCATTCAATTTATTTTTTATCCCAAAAAACACCTCAGTCCATAACAATTACAAGCATACCCATAACCTGATGCAGCCTCCACTATGCTTGAAAATATGAAAAGTGGTACTCATTAATGGGAATAACTAGTCAGTTGCACAACTGAATGCATTCACCCGAAATGTTCTTCTGCATTTAACCAAACAACTTAATCAATGTTCACATCATCAGCATCCAGGGAGCAGTTGTGGGTCTTAATTGCTTTACGCAAGGGCAGTTTTTCTACATTGCTGGCTCAGGGATTTGAACATGCAACCTTCTGATTACGTCCTAACGCTCTAACCACCTTCCACCCTAATGTGTTGTGTTGATTGGCCCCAAACATAACAAAAAGTGAATTGCTTTGCATCATTTTTATCAGTATTACTTCAGTGCCTTGTTGCAAACATATACTCTAAGATTGTTTTACCCCAATATTTGTAAACAATATAAATGTAAACAAACACGTGTAGCCTCAAAACATGGTTAAAATTATAATTGTTGATATCATGGATGGTCAGTCCTTGCATCCATAGCTCGGTCTATGAATTTGAGAATTGTTACATTTCTCCTGCCCCATCCCTCAGCTCTTTACCAAAACAGAGGCGGTGTGTCCGCTTGTTATTGTTTCAACCGCGGATTGGCTCTTTATGTGATTACGATTATGTGAGGGGAGCTTGTGGCTGAGAGCCTAAATATTTGTCCCACTGACTGAAAGCCTAAATCGATCACTTCAATTACAGCAATGGAGGCTCCTCAGAGGAGGAAGGGGAGGACCATCCTCCTCACTGAATATAAAAATATATGTATATATTGATCCTTTTTAGATAAAACTATACTAAATATATTCACATGTAACTAAATAATTGATTAAAACACACTGTTTTGTAATGAAGGTCTACAGTAGCCTCAACAGCACTCTGTAGGGTAGCACCATGGTGTAGCTGGAGGACAGCTAGCTTTCGTCCATTTTGCATTCACAGTACTGATTGAAACTTCTTTGATCAAAATTTTTTTCCTTACATGTACTTAACAAGAACCTGCTAATAAGGAATACATTAGTTACACAGACCCGTTCTGAATCTTAACAAAAACATCTGATGAGCAACACACGACCATGGTTTCCCCCATTGTATTTGAAATGCAGATAAAGTGAGTTTGTCTGCTAATCAGTGTTGTGGGGAATAGGCTACACAAACACGTTGTCTGTTTCGGTTCATATTATGTCTTGGTTAATTTTACATATGAATCTTCCTATACTTAAATTCAAATCATTACCTAACACGTTATATTACTGCTGTGACACATCACGTCTTATCTGAATGTCCCACTCCGTCATGCATCATGACATATTATGCAAATAATAATCTTGCGACAGCCTGCGCCTTGCACGTACAGTATATACCCATATATACATTCATGTAAAGATATCCATGAGCTTTTGGGGACAGCTGTCCCACAATATATCTGTATTAAAACAATGAACATTCTGCTGAGTTTGGCCATTTCGCAGAGACTCCTTCCCTTCTCTTCTCAACAAACATTTGATTTAAATATTTGTCCCACTGATTTAATGATTCCCTGTGGACCGTGCAGGTCATGAAATTGCTCTGCTACCAACAGCATTTCTGCTGATGTGAGGTAATTTGTGCACAATATAATAACCAGATTTATTGGTGTGGGAGGAGAGAAGATATGACAGACTAATCGCTACACACACTGAACACACACACACACACACACACACACACACACACACACACACACACACACACACACACACACAGACAGTACATGGAAGCACACACATGCATGCATGCACCAACACAAGCAAGAGTGTGCAAACACGCACACGCGCACACAGACAGACAGACAGACAGACAGACAGACAGACAGACAGACAGACAGACAGACAGACAGACAGACAGACTATTTTTGTTGAGAATTACTAGTTATTTTGCCTTTAAAAATATCCCAACAAGTAAAGAAAATATGGATAAAATGTAATAAATGATTCAAACAAGGAAATGTTTCCAGATACTGTTCAGGCCAGTGTTTGACTGTATGGGAATTCATTGGCCTCCATTTCCCCCCTGTGTTCAGGGTAACAGTTTGTTGGCAGGGTCTGATTATGTACTAATTCTAATTAGATATGAACTCCAATCCTAGGGTGACATCCACCCAGACTTTCCCTTCTGTAATGAGTCCCGCTGGACTGGACTGGAGCATCCAGATTCCACACCTCTAATAGGAGGAGAGAAATAATAGCCAGGCCTGATAAAGGAGGACAAAGTTAAGCAGTGAGGGAAGGGGAAACAAAATAATGGAAAAACTTTGGGGACACTACTTAAAGATCACAGGAATAATACTTTATTACCTATTGGAAGCTTGTTATGGTGCCTTATTGTAAGGCATAGAATAATGGTATGTCTCTGTACAGCCTGGTCAGTAACATTAGACTGCTACAGATGTAGGATCTTAATTTGATCGCCATGTTGCAGGAGAACTTTCCTGCAAAGCAGAAAATTTGAAACTTAGTAGTGTATTAGATGTTAAAAAGGCTTCTGAAGTAATTCAAATTTGACTGTTTTATTGTTTTACTGTTATTTAGTCAGGTATCAAGAGCTTACGGGCACTTTTAACAGTTATACTGTAATAGCCATATCCAATGTTGAGTAACTCATTGGAACTCACCATGTTATTTGACAAAGCCCCACATTTTTCTGTCCACTGGTTTCACAGCATAGACAAATGACAGTTCAGTTTGACACATTGCTCACTGGCCAGGGCTACATCCCTCTTGTCTGGCATCAGCACTTCCCTCTGCAACTTCCATCCACCGTGTCATTTCAGATAGACTTTTTCTATACAATGAACTGCCAAGGAAAGATGTCATCATGGATAGCGATTCCTCTTTTTCAGGGTACATACCACACTGATGGTGGAACTCCTTTGTCAAAAGCCTGCTCAAATACTAGATGATCACTTTGAAAGATATAGTGTTTTATCTGGGATAGTCTTGTGGGAGATTAGTGCAATGCATTATGTCAATTGTTTAACTCAGGAACCACAACTGCGTATTAGTGTACAACAGGGCAATTTTAAAGACATGCTTTATGAGTTGCGGCAGCATGCATGCATCTTCTCTTCACACTTCTTCAAGGGTTCTTTGGGAAGGGTGATGGTCCTATGTGGTACCACAATGACTCAAGAAACCTTAGAGCCCTTGAATGGGTTTTTGCAGTTCAGAAAAGGGATCTTTCCTCTTTTAATGATAATTCAAATGTAGGGGCGGCGGCTCATTCAAATATTTGGGGGCCATGGTTTGCGCAAAGTCATTTTTTGTGTACCCGTGAGTGAAAGTATCATACATTCCAGTTTATCTAATCTGTTCTGTTATGCCATTACATTTCAAATATGACTATTGCTAGTGACAGTGTCTTCTGAAAGACTGACATATGTCCCTGTGTCAACTGGTTCTCAATTCTCTGCTTAGGGCGCTAGCAAACCTGATTCAACGTTTGTCAATTAACACAATTATAAACCTATGGAATTATATCAATATAATATAGCTTACAAGACAAAATAACCCTGTATGGTTCTTTAAAGCATTCTTAATAGAAGCATTCTCCGTAAAGATGTTGGATGATGTTGGATGATGTTTTAAAAGGGTATTTCCCAAACCTTGTACCTAATTCAACAGTGAGCTGTAGTGAATCTGGAATCTGGGTTGAGGACCCTGCCTCAAAGTAATAGTGCCTTGATTCTGCTACTTTCCAAGAGCTCATCTTTCTACAACAGGTTTCCAAGTGGAACGCGGCATAAAATGTTGCCTTTGTTTGATCCTAGGCATACCATAATACACATAATATGGGGCAAGAAGAAGGTCAATGGGTTGCCGAGGTTATTCCTCAGGTAAACTGCTGAGAGAACAATTGACAGGTGACGCCCACAGATTGTCTCTGGATCAAAGCTACTGTGTGTCCCGGGAGGGGTGTGCCAAATTCACCCAGACAGCTCCTAGTTCCAGGGTAAAGCAATCCGAGAGTTCATTAAGAACAAGAGGACATCTTCATGGTGTGTTGAGGGCCTGGAGAAACTGTTGGCCTCTTAATGTTTCTAATGTTGAGCATTACCGGATAGAACTCTGATCAGGAAAAATAGGGTACCATGACATGGGCTAATATCAGAAAGAATACTAATGCTATTAATATCACATGAAACAAGAATATCAGTAGTATTTTTACACCATACAATCCATTGGCCACAGACATTGGACACAGTGACTGAAAAACCCCAGGATGGAAACTGCGCTCTAATAATTTAGCAATTTGTCTGAATTTGTATGACTACAAAGCGTACAGAATATACTTTCTTGAAATGGCCATAATAAACAAATCAATTAGGTCACTAATAATTGTTTCCCTGTACTAAAGACAGTAATTTACTGCATGTCTGTCTTGCAAAGCATCGCATTAGCTATCAACCAGAAACAAAAAGCCATGAAGGTGCCAAGTACCTTTATTCACATTAGCCTCATACAGCAGTTTTCAGTTGTATTTTTAGCGAGCACATGTCCTTAAGGAAATAACATCCAAAGTCTAATACACAATAATACATTAATAAATACTTAAATATTATTATATCCTTTAGATCATTTAAGGTTAATCTATCCTATGTGGCTGACAAAAATAATTGGATCAATCATTTTAGACCTAATAAAACGAAATCTCTTCTTTCACATTTATGTAAGGTCTACTACAACTGCTGAAGTCGGCCCGTGTGACAAATACAGTTTGATTTGATTTTGATATGAATATACACTATTTCAAGTCAATGAAGTACAGCACATGGTCTACATCTTTTTATTACCCGCATGTTCTGATCAGCTATATTTAATACAAATATAAACTCATTTTGAAGTATTTATATATTCTATATACAATTGCAAAGCATGACATTCTATGGATATTGGACAAATGGAACTTGGGCTGCTCCAGAAGTAGCGTTGGTTGCCTTCCCACATGATTCACGCAGCCTGGGATCTAAAGGTAATCTTAGGAGTGTAAAACAAACAAAGTTGATACAAGAAAACAGTCTTCAGTTTATGGCTTCAATCAAAGTGTTCCAGTTGAGATTTTTTCTTTCTTTAACTCTACTAAATAGTCTGCAATGATACTGCAATGAGAATATTGAACAGTCACTGTTTTTGTGCTATAGGAGGTCTGTGTCTAATTCAATGACTTTTGTCCTTTACATTACCTCTAAGTAACTTCCTATATACTAATGGGGTTTTTCCAATACAGCAGCAGTGTGTCACCAGTGATTCGGTTAATGTCAGCTCTAGTGTTATTTTTGGCAAACTCTGTTTCCAAATCGCTAGGGCTGACACTAAGGACTTGTGAAGAGAAGAATTAACAACCTTTGCATCATCAAGACAGTTCTTTGTGAGAAGGTGTTAACCGTGGTATGGTGTTAACCCATGTTCACATTTAGCCATTGTTATATAAATGCCCCCTGAAAAGTACCAGTGGCCAGGGCCTTGGCTCCAAGTAAGAGCAGGCCCAGTGAGGCCAGGCTGTGGAGGTGGAACTCAAAACACAAACGTCTGAGCCTTTTGGGTAAAACACTGGGGTACGTCCTAAGTGGAAATACGCCTTGATTGTACAATATACTGTAGTTGACACATTTCATTGTGCGTCAATGTCGAAGGGGTTCTCGTGTGGTAGGTTAGAGTGCTACGGTGGTAAAGTAAGGGCAACAATCATGATACATGGACTGAATCCAGGCCAGGGTGAACAACAAGTTCTGTAGGTAGGTTAGACATGGTACAACATTAGACATGGTACCAAAGAATGGGTTATGGCAGCAGATACTCATCGTAGTCCTTTTTTGAGTGACAATCCTGGACAATCTCAGGCTGTGATGGAAAAATGGAATACAACAAAATTATTTATCTCAGCACTTCAAAGCAGATCAGTTGGATAAGAACAAATACAGCATCATTAGGCTTAGACAGTGGTTCTATACAGACATTTCTACAGTAGACAGTGGTTCTAAACAGACATTTCTACAGTAGACAGTGGTTCTATACAGACATTTTTACAGTAGACAGTGGTTCTATACAGACATTTCTACAGTAGACAGTGGTTCTATGAGGACATTTCTACAGTAGACAGTGGTTCTAAACAGACATTTCTACAGTAGACAGTGGTTCTATACAGACATTTTTACAGTAAACAGTGGTTCTATACAGACATTTTTACAGTAGACAGTGGTTCTATACAGACATTTCTACAGTAGACAGTGGTTCTATACAGACATTTATACAGTAGACAGTGGTTCTATCCTGACATTTTTACAGTAGACAGTGGTTCTATGCAGACATTTCTACAGTAGACAGTGGTTCTATGAAGACATTTTTACAGTAGACAGTGGTTCTATGCAGACATTTTTACAGTTGACAGTGGTTCTATACAGACATTTCTACAGTAGACAGTGGTTCTATACAGACATTTCTACAGTAGACAGTGGTTCTATGCAGACATTTCTACAGTAGACAGTGGTTTTAATGAAGACATTTTACAGTAGACAGTGGTTCTATACAGACATTACTACAGTAAACAGTGGTTCTATGAGGACATTTTTACAGTAGACAGTGGTTCTATACAGACATTTCTACAGTAGACAGTGGTTCTATGAGGACATTTTTACAGTAGACAGTGGTTCTATACAGACATTTCTACAGTAGACAGTGGTTCTATACAGACATTACTACAGTAGACAGTGGTTCTATACAGACATTTCTACAGTAGACAGTGGTTCTATATAGACATTTTTACAGTAGACAGTGGTTCTATACAGACATTTCTACAGTAGACAGTGGTTCTATACAGACATTTCTACAGTAGACAGTGGTTCTATATAGACATTACTACAGTAGACAGTGGTTCTATACAGACATTTCTACAGTAGACAGTGGTTCTATGCAGACATTACTACAGTAGACAGTGGCTCTATACAGACATTTCTACAGTAGACAGTGGTTCTATGAGGACATTTTTACAGTAGACAGTGGTTCTATACAGACATTTCTACAGTAGACAGTGGTTCTATGCAGACATTTCTACAGTAGACAGTGGTTCTATACAGACATTACTACAGTAGACAGTGGTTCTATGCAGACATTTCTACAGTAGACAGTGGTTCTATGCAGACATTTCTACAGTAGACAGTGGTTCTATACAGACATGTCTACAGTAGACAGTGGTTCTATACAGACATTTCTACAGTAGACAGTGGTTCTATGCAGACATTACTACAGTAGACAGTGGTTCTATACAGACATTACTACAGTAGACAGTGGTTCTATGCAGACATTTCTACAGTAGACAGTGGTTCTATGAGGACATTTCTACAGTAGACAGTGGTTCTATACAGACATTTCTACAGTAGACAGTGGTTCTATACAGACATTACTACAGAGAACAGAGATTCTATAAAATCTAATCAAATCCAATTTTATTGGTCACATATACGCGTTTAACACGTGGTGGGTGTAGCGAAATGCTTCTAGCTCCAACAGTGCAGCAATATCTAACAAGTGATATCTAACAATTACACAACAGATACCTAATACACACAAATCCAGTAAAGGAATGGAATTAAGAATATGAAAACATTTTGACGAGCAAACGGGGACCCGAACAGGGACCCGAACGGGGACCCGAACCAGCGATCCATCAGCCACCGGCCCAAGCTACGAAACCCCCCTCCCACAGTCACCCCCACCAAGAAAATAAGATACAAATAAAATAAAACAATTATTCCATTCGGTAGTAGTCTTGGTAGTCTTGGTCTCGGTGGGGGGAGACCAAGAAAATGAACAAAAGAGAAAAAAAGAGAAATGCAAAAGGAAACAGAAAACAACAATGCAAAAAACAAAAGACATCAAGTACAACAAAAATCATAACAGCAAGGCCAACTGAATATGTTTGAGTGCATGTATGGCACTATTTACGTGTGTGTGTTTCCGTGTATTTTGTATTAATGACTTTGTGTGTATATGCATGTGTACAAACACCTGCACAGCATCAGCCTCAGGCAAACCGGCATTAGCTGTAAAAACACTGTCCCGCAGTGTCATTCAAAGGTACTTTATGTTATGTTTTATTTTTACTTTATTTTCTATACTTTTAGCTTTGACCGTCATTCTATCCCCCGACCAGTAACTCCACTCCCACTTGTCTCCAGTTCCACAAGCGTCAGCCCATCCCACCTATCTCTGCTGGCCACCCTCTTCAGATTTCTACGCACCATATATCTTTCAACTATGCTGTGATGTTTAACATACAATTTCAATCTATCTAATCGAATAGAATCCACAGATTGCAAGTTGAAGATAAATTATTTTACTTAGAGTATTAGTAATTGACAGACCCGGTCTCTCCAGATCTCCCAACAGTACTATTTCTAGGGTCAATTTTAGATCAATGTTATGCATGGACGAGCAATGTTACTACAGTAGACAGGGGTTCTATACAGACATTACTACATTAGACAGTGGTTCAATACAGACATTACTACAGTAGACAATTGTAATAATAAATATGATAATAAAAACAGAACCTGTTAACTTTCCAATTAACCCACCCCCAAATCAAATGAATGATTATGACCATGTAAAAAATGTAATGTCTATCTGTGTGCATGCATACATGTGTGGTTGCGTACTCTCTCTGTGTGTGTGTGTGCGCATGTGCGCGTGTGTGTGTGTGTGTGTGTGTGTGCGCATGTGCACTGTGTGTGTAGTCTTACTGTAGAGGCCAGCATGGATCCTCCAAATCAGACGGCGCAGCGCGGCATGTGTAACCACCCAGGCCTCCATGGGCTGAAATCAACATGAAAGAATACAGATTACCATCCATCCCCTGAGCCCAGTTTCTACCCTGCATCACAATAGCCTGGACAATGTCAGATCTGTATTGCCAACTCCTTTAGTCATTATTAAGCCAAACATGACAATGACCATAGGAGTTGGAGGGAAAGCACAAACAGATTGGCGGGAAAGCACACACACCTTTATCCTTCCAAACAGATACACACACCTTTATCCTTTCTCCACTGAGCTCCTCAGTCAGTTTGACCGGGCGTCTACCGACCACTTCAGGTCCCTCTGCAGCCGCCGGCCAAAGTCTCTGAACATGGTGGAACCACCGGGCAGGACAATATTCTGCAATGTACAGCACTATTATAGGGCGGCCGTTTTCTAGCACATCAAAACAATGACAACACCTTCATTCACCAGGAACTATTCAATGTGGCTGAACACCAGAGTTGCAGTCAAAATCCATTTATATTCCAGTCAATTCAGGAAGTATACTGAAATTACAATTCTCAAAAATGCTTTTCAATTAGGAAAATGTGGAATTGGAATTTGGTTTACTTTCTGAATTGAAATGGAATTGATCCCAACCCTGCTAAACACACAATAATCAAGAGACAGAAGTGAAGAAAAAAAGTTGCTGATGTCATATGTTTAAAGGCTATGCTAGTCAGGTCTCAGAACGTGGTCATTAACCAAACACAGAGAGAGAGAGACAGAGATGACAAGGCTCAGGGATAACCGGACTCTCTCATTTGACCCAAATGAAATATTAACGCCCAGTGATAATAGGGGATCAACCAGCGATCCTTCGTCTTTACAGGTCGAGAGGTTAAATCCTTTGTCAACGAACTTTGGAGGCTATGCGAGGAAATGTTTCCTGTTGTTTAGATTGGGATGGGTTGGAATAAAAAAAGTTCCTCTCTCCCTTTATTTTTCATCCTTCTCTCCTTCCTTCATCCCTCTTTCCAATCATGTTTTTGCCTTTCTGAATCCATTAACTACCAGTGTCAGAGGAGATGAAAGCCCTGCAGCAGAACGTTTTACTGCAGATGACCTCCTTTCAATTTGGGCTTATAGTCCACCTCAGATGTTATGACTCTGCTGCTCGTTAGCTAGGATGGTCAATGAATTGTTAAATGTATTAAATTGTCCAGAAGATTATCAGGAATTTCATTCAGGCAGTTAGCTCACTGGGCTTTTACAAGTTCATTAACTTGTCTCAATGTTTCAGTGTTTTTTTGTAAATGTTTTATTTTCTGTTGTTCGTTTTTGCATAATGGTTTGTTTACCAAGTTTGATCATAAGATATAATCCCTATTTTTATTGATTTTTATATTTGTTTGTTTGTTTTGTTGCCTTGCAGAGATGCAGTGACTGTTGTAGTATTATAACACAGGTCTTCCTCTTTTAAATTATGTTTTAATTTGATATGCAAATGAGTGGCATGGGATCATAAAAATGTACAATACATGAGAGCAAGATAATTTTCACTCATTCTGTGTTAGAAGAGTTTTATGTTGTGTTGGTATTATCCAAGCTAAATGCCAAGAGATTAAGCTATCATGAAGAGTAGAAAGTGAACTGAAATGGCCATTGACTAAGTCAGCTTGTGTGTTCAAGTCTGGGAGCCTCCTTACTTCCACCCAAGGCCAACATGCATCTGCCAGTAAGTCAACAAGGTACACACTGACGCCTGGTGGACAAAATATTAAAAACTATTCACAATTCACACTTAAATTCAACACACGACATTCAATAAATTATTGTACTAAATGTATGGTAGAGCAAGTCTGACATAAAAAAAATATATTCCTACTTGAATGGTTAAACTTGAAAGATATGCATTTCCCTATTACACCACTCTGTCGAATGCGCTGTGTTGAAACCGTACATTACATGGAGGTCTTCTGACATCTATTGGACAGTTCATTATAACCTCATCGACTATTTCTGAGATGGGCTGCATGAAATCTGGGTTGGCAACTGTAAAACACAGGAGCAGATTTAGTGGGTATTAAAAGTGAATGTTTAAATGAGAACAATGCAATATTTTCATTCTGCATAACAATGATTTCTGTTTTTTGCTGATAACTAACATGATAACAATTGATGCTTCTTCGAAGATACTTATTTCAAATTAGCGATTTATAAAAATTGGATAATTATTGGGTAACAGCATTAGTTGATAACTGTTGTCATGTTAGTTCTCACTAGATACTTATAAATAGTGTAGTGTAAAATAAATGCAAGCCAATATTCAGAAATCAGAATATCAATAAATACATCTGGATGAAATAATATTTCTGGACATAGAAAGCGTTCATATCCAACGTCTATGTTGGATTCAGATTTACTGATGGCATTTATGCCTTTGTACCACTTTGTCCATTTCCCAGGGTCCTTGTCATGTTTGGTGAATTCCTTCACAATGTCTGGACTGATGTAGCAGTACCTCACTTGGGTTAACAAACCCATGGTACAGGGCTGTTTCTATCAGGGAAGGGATGGTAAATAAATCATCCCCTTCAGTGGCGACCTGTCCAACAAACAAAAAATAGTGCCTGTTTTGCATGTAATTTTGGCATTAATTTTAATACGTGTCACATCAGTTTGCAAACAATGTCAAAAATACATATTTTATCATTGAGTTCATAAAGCCGCATACGAACTTGGTCTCTTTTGCTTTCTTGATTAAGGAAGCTCCAAAATGCAGGTGTTTCAGCCTAGCTCAGTGCTTTCTGTGGTGGAGGGGAAGCCAGCGGAAAATACGGAGCGTAGGGGTTGGTAATGTTCTCTAGTTGCGCAGTGATTGGCTCAGTGTTCTGTCACTCATGGGACACTACGTCACCGCAAAATCTACGGGTAGAGCTTGAAAATCCAAGCCCCTTGGGTGCTGCAATAGAGTTACATTAGAAATGCCCATCCAAGAAGGCTCAAGGTCTTTGGCCACAGATAAAATGATGTCAAATCACATTATATTATATCTACCGTAGCTTTGATTGGACTGATCATGTCAACATCATACTTTCAAAATCTTAGCTAGCAAGCTAGCAGTCATCATCATGAATCAAGTAGACAATCTACTGGCAAATCCTTTTCAATCCTTGTCATATGAAGATAAATAATGAAGAGAAATTATAGATAAAATGTATCGGTGCTCATCGGCCATTGGACATAAACATTACACAAGTTGTAAATCGCAAATTCAACAATGACTGGTTTGGATGGAATCAGTGACTAACTGCAAGCATTGCAAAGCAATCACTAGCCTGCTATTCAGTGGAGTGGGTGTGTGGTCCAAGTCTGGGTGTAAGGGTCTCTTTTCCAAGCTTAAAAGGATAAACATTCAACATTGGCCATGCTGTCAATACTGCATGACTTCTGTCACGCTCAAAACAACTGGAAACTCGGAACTAGGAAATCTCAGACTTCAGTGAGTTCAAGAGAACTGGGAACTCTGAAAAAACAAGCTCCGACTGGAAAAATACGTTTTGAACGGTCATCCAACTCGGAACTCTTTCTAACGCTCCGACTTGAAGATCACTGGCGTCATCATGCTTTGACTTTGTTTTGTCCGAGTTCCCAGTTGTCTGGAAAGCACCATAAATCCAGAGAATGACAGACTTTGATGACAATTTGCCCACGAAGGACTACCGATCCCCCTTCCTGTTCAAGTGAGCACAGCACAACAGGGTGAGTCCAAAAATGTCTTGTTGTCACGACGTCCACCGAAGGTGGCTCCTCTCCCTGTTTGGGCGGTGCTCGGCGGTCGTGTGCGTTTTGTGCTGTGCTTTTGGGACCGCCTGTATTAAAATACATTTGATTCCCTGGAACCCTTCTGCTCTCCTGCTGCTGATTCCACACACCCCCCCTCTGGAAAGAGGTTGTTACAGAATCCCGCACCAGCAATCATGGAGTCAGCAGGAGCTGACGCGGCCTCCACGTCTATGAAGGAGCGCGTTCTACATCACACCACCATTCTCCACCATCTCAGGACAGCCATGGATCAGGTGATGGCAACGATGGAGAGATGGGAGAGGGGTGGTCTGCCTACCCCTGCACCCACCGTGTACCACCCTACACCATCACCTGTGCCAGCACCATCCGGGCCCAGCGGTATTTGGCTCGCCCTCCCGAGGGAGTACGATGGGATGGCTGCCGGGTGCAAGGGTTTTCTGCTCCAGCTGGAGCTGTACCTGGCAACCGTGCACCCGGCTCCTTCGGGAGAGGAGAGCGTGAGCGCCCTTGTCTCCTCCCTGTCCGGTAAAGGTCTGGAGTGGGCCAACGCGGTCTGGGAGGGACCAGACTCGGCGAGGGACGACTACCCAGAGTAGTCTACTACCCAGAGCGTCTGTTCCATCTGCGGTAGGAGACAAGGAGCGCTCAAGATTTCGCGCTGGAGTTCCGGACCTTGGCCGCCGGCTCGGGGTGGAACGACAGGGCCCTGATTGACCACTATAGGTGTAGCCTACGTGAGGTCGTCCGCAGGAAGCTAGCCTGCAGAGACGCTACCCTCACCCTGGACCAACTAGTGGACATGTCCACCAGGTTGGATAACCTGCTGGCTACCCGCAGGCGTCTGGATAGGGTCCTGTTGGTTCCATCCCCCAGCACCTCTGCTCCAACCCCCATGGAGTTAGGAGGTGCTGCAGCGAGGGCGACCGGAGGAGGGGCCTCCTCCTGCACCGGATGTGGTCGGAGAGGGCACACTGCCGACCGGTGTTGGATGGGCTCGTCTGGGAATCGAGATGGCCGGCAGAGCACTGTTCGGACACCTCAGGTGAGTCAGCACCAGGCTCAACCAGAGCCCCCTGTTGGTCACATGTATGTTTTAATTTCTTTCCCTGAGTTTTCTCCCCATTCCCAGCATAAGGCGCTAGTCGATTCAGGTGCAGCAGGGAATTTTATGGATCGGGGTTTCGCACATAGGTTAGGGATTTCCCACGTTCCGCTGGACAAACCTTTTCCCTTTTCAGGTGCACTCCCTAGATAGTCGACCATTAGGGTCAGGGGTGGTCAGGGAGTCCACGGCTCCACTGGGCATGGTTACGCGGGGGGATCATGAGGAGAGAATTTTTTTTTTCTCATTGATTCTCCTGCGTTTCCGGTGGTGCTGCGGATTCCCTGGTTGGCCTTTCACAATCCTACCATTTCGTGGCAACAGAGGGCTCTAAAGGGGTGGTCAGAGGAGTGCTCAGGCAGGTGTGTGGGAGTTTCCATCGGTGCAACGACGATGGAGAGTCCAGACCAAGTCCCGACCGTGCACATTCCCCCCGAGTATGCCGATTTGGCTATCGCCTTCTGTAAGAAGAGGGCGACCAAATTACCACCTCATCGACGAGGGGATTGTGTGATAAACCTCCAGGTAGACGCCGCACCCCCCAGGAGTCACATGAATCCCCTGTCACAGGAGGAGACGGTGGCTATGGAAACATATGTCTCTGAATCTCTGAGGCAGGGGTACATTCAGCCCTCCATGTCACCCGCCTCCGCGAGTTTCTTTTTTGTGAAGAAGAAAGGTGGAGGGTTGCGTCCGTGCATTGACTATAGAGGTCTAAATTCGATTACGGTGGGGTACAGTTACCCACTACCTCTCATCGCTACGGCGACGGAGTCATTCCACGGAGCACGCTTTTTCACAAAATTGGATCTCAGGAGCGCGTATAACTTGGTGCGGATCCGGGCGGGAGATGAGTGGAAGACAGCATTTAGTACCACATCCGGCCATTATGAGTACCTCGTCATGCCGTATGGGTTGAAGAATGCTCCAGCCATCTTCCAATCCTTTGTAGACGAGATTCTCAGGGATCTGCACGGGCAGGGTGTGGTGGCTTATATCGATGACATCCTGATATACTCCGCAACGTGTGCCGCGCATGTGTCTCTGGTGCGCAAAGTGCTTGGGCGACTGTTGGAGCATGACCTATATGTCAAGGCTGAGAAATGCGTGTTCTTCAAACAGTCCGTCTCCTTCCTGGGGTATCGCATTTCCACATCAGGGGTGAAAATGGAGTGTGACCGCATTTCGGCCGTGCGTAATTGGCCGACTCCCACCACGGTAAAGGAGGTGCAGCAGTTTTTAGGGTTTGCCAATTACTACCGGAGCTTTATCCGGGGTTTTGGGCAGGTGGCTGCTCCCATTACCTCACTGCTGAAGGGAGGGCCAGTGCGTCTGCAGTGGTCGGCTGAGGCGGACAGAGCTTTTGATCGCTTGAAGTCGCTGTTCACCGAGGCTCCCGTATTGGCTCATCCGGATCCCTCTTTGGCGTTCATAGTGGAGGTGGACGCGTCCGAAGGCTGGGGTAGGAGCCATGCTCTCACAGCGCTCGGGCACGCCACTGAAGCTCCGCCCCTGCGCTTTCTTTTCGAAGAAACTCAGCCCGGCGGAGCAAAACTATGACGTGGGGGACCGGGAGCTGCTAGCTGTCGTAAAAGCGCTGAAAGTGTGGAGACATTGGCTCGAGGGGGCTAAACGCCCTTTCCTCATCTGGACTGACCACCGTAATCTGGAGTAGATTCAGGTGGCGAGGAGACTGAACCCTCGGCAGGCAAGGTGGGCCATGTATTTCACCAGATTTAGATTTACCATCTCGTATAGACCAGGTTCCCAGAACACTAAGGTGGACGCACTGTCCCGTCTGTATGATACGGAGGAACGGCCCATCGATCCCACCCCCATACTTCCGGCCTCTTATCTGGGGGCGCCGGTGGTGTGGGAGGTGGATGCAGACATCGAGCGGGCATGTCGTTCGGAGCCCACTCTGCCTCAGTGTCCTGCAGGACGGAGGTATGTCCCGCTTGGTGTCCGCGATAGATTGATTCGGTGGGCGCATACGTTACCTGCCTCGGGTCACCCAGGCATAGATAGGACGGTGCGAAGCCTTAGGGGGAAGTACTGGTGGCCCACGCTAGCTAAGGACGTGAGGTTTTACGTCTCCTCCTGTTCGGTGTGCGCTCAGAGCAAGGCTCCTAGACACCTGCCTAGAGAGAAGTTACAACCCCTCCCGGTACCACAGCGGCCTTGGACACACTTATCGGTAGACTCCCTGACCGATCTCCCACCTTCCCAGGGGAACACCACGGTCCTGGTCATTGTGGATCGGTTTTCTAAGTCCTGTCGTCTCATCCCTTTGCCCGGTCTCCCTACGGCCCTACAGACTGCGGAGGCCCTATTTACTCACGTCTTCCGGCACTACGGGGTGCCTGAGGACATAGTTTCTGATCAGGGTCCCCAGTTCATGTCCCGGGTGTGGAAGGCGTTCATGGAGTGTTCATGGGGTCTCGATCAGTCTGAACTCTGATTTTCACCCCGAGAGTAATGGGCAGGTGGAGAGAGTGAATCAGGATGTGGGTAGGTTTCTGTGGTCGTATTGCCAGGACCGGCCAGGGGAGTGGGCGAGGTATGTTCCATGAGCAGAGATGGCCCAGAACTCGCTTCGCCACTCCTCAACGAACATTTCGCCTTTTCAGTGCATGTTGGGGTACCAGCCGGTCCTGGTACCATGGCACCAGAGCCAGACCGAGGCTCCGGTGGTGGAGGAGTGGGTACAGCGCTCGAGGGAGACCTGGGAGGCCGTCCAGGAGCACCTAAACCGGGCCTAGGCCCGGCAGAAGAGGAGTGCTGACCGCCACCACAGTGAGGCCCCAGTATTCACACCTGGGGATCGGGTCTGGCTCTCGACCCGAAACCTGCCCCTCCGCCTGCCCTGCCGGAAGCTGGGTCCGCGGTTTGTGGGGCCATTTAAAGTCCTAAGGAGGATAAACGAGGTGTGTTATAGGTTACAGCTCCCCCGTTATTACCATATTAACCCCTCGTTTCATGTGTCTCTCCTCAGGCCGGTGGTGGCTGGTCCGCTTCAAGAAGCTGAGGTACGGGAGGTCCCTCCGCCCCCCCTGGACATTGAGGGGGCCCCGGCATACACGGTACGATCCATTCTGGATTCCAGGCGTCGGGTGAGGGGCCTGCAGTACCTCGTGGATTGGGAGAGGTACGGTCCGGAGGAGAGATGCTGGGTGCCGGTGGGGGACGTCTTGGATCCTTCTCTGCTGAGTGAGTTTCACTGCCTCCATCCGGACCGCCCTGCACCTCGTTCTCAGGGTCGTCCTTGAGGGCGCGCTGCGGGAGCCACGCATCGGGGGGGGGGTACTGTCACGACGTCCACCGAAGGTGGCTCCTCTCCCTGTTCGGGTGGTGCTCGGCGGTCGTCGTCGCCGGCCTACTAGCTGCCACCGATCCCATTTTCCTTTTTCGTTTAGCAGTCTGGTTTGTCACACCTGTGTCTTGTTGTGTGTGATTCGGTGTGTATAAATTTCCCCGCTGCAGGTTAGGCTGTGTGCGGGATTGTTACTAGTTAGTCATTTTTAGGGGGGGGCACAAGGGGAGTTGGGCAGGGTCAGGATGGAGTCCGGAGACAACTTCCCGGGCAAGTGATGGAGCAGACACCGTATTTTGTGGTGACGCGCACTGTGTCGCCAGGGCGCATACAAAGGCCGGTGCGAACTGTGCCCGCACCCCGCAGTGATCGAGCGGAGTGGAGTATTCAGCCAGGGCGGGTTGTGCAGGCCGTGCGCTCCAGACCTCCAGTGCGCCTCCAAGACCCAGTGGACCCTGTGCCTGCTCCTCGCACTCTACCTCCAGTGCGCCACCAAAGCCCAGTACGTCATGTTCCTGCTCCCCGCACGAGCCTGAAGGTGTGTGTGACTAGCCTGGCGCCTTCTATGCCAGCCCCATGAAGCAAACCTCCAGCGACGCCCCTCAGCCAGGAGCCTCCAGCGACGCTCCCCAGCCCGGAGCCTCCAGCGACGCTCCTCAGCCCGGGGCCTCCAGCGACGCCCCTCAGCCCGGGGCCTCCAGCGACGCCCCTCAGCCCGGGGCCTCCAGCGACGCCCCTCAGCCCGGGGCCTCCAGCGACGCCCCTCAGCCCGGGGCCTCCAGCGACGCCACTCAGCCCGGGGCCTCCAGCGACGCCTCTCAGCCCAGGGCCCCCAGCGACGCCTCTCAGCCCGGGGCCTCCAGCGACGCCTCTCAGCCCGGGTCCTCCAGCGACGCCTCTCAGCCCGGGGCCTCCAGCCACGCCTCTCAGCCCGGGGCCTCCAGCCACGCCTCTCAGCCCGGGGCCTCCAGCCACGCCTCTCAGCCCGGGGCCTCCATCGACGCCTCTCAGCCCGGGGCCTCCAGCGACGCCTCTCAGCCCGGGGTCTTCAGCGACGCCTCTCAGCCCGGGGTCTTCAGCGACGGTCTGCAGCCCGGAGGCTTCAGCGACGGTCTGCAGCCCGGAGCCTTCGGTAACGGTCTGCAGCCCAGAGCCTCCGGCGGTGGTCAGCAGCGCAGAATGGGGGCTATGCCAGGAGCCAGAGCCACCTCCGTAGCTGGAGGATTGGCGGAATGGTTGGGTGTAGCACAGGAACCGTCGTAGACGGTGGCCACCCTCCCTTCCCTCCCTTTAGGTTTGGGGTTGTTTTTGTGGGTTTTTTGTTTGGGGTGCAGTCGGGGTCTGCACCTTCGGGGGGGGGGGGGGGTAACTGTCACGTCCTAACCAGTGAGAAGGGTAATTTTGCCATAGTAGAATGGTCAGGGCGTGGCAGGGGGGTTGTTTTGTGTGTTTTGGGGTTGGTTTGTTTCAGGGGAATTTGTTCTAGTTTTCTGTTTCTATGTTTCCTGTTTAGCCTGTGTGCCTTACGGGACTGTTTCGTCGTTTTGTTTATTTTGTTTGAGTGTTCTCTTTAAATTAAAGAAAGAAGATTAGCACTATACCCGCTGTGCCTTGGTCTGTCCCTTACAACGCATATGACATTGAAATTCACTGCTCAACTGAGAGACCAGAGATGAGGTAGTCATCCAAAAATCATGTTAACTTCTATGGGCTAGGTGGGACGCCACCTGCGGGACACAGCCAGTGAAATATCAGGGCGGAAAATTCAAAAACAACAAAATGTCATAATTCAACTTTCTCAAATATACGACTATTTTACAACATTTTAAAGATACACTTCTCGTTAATCTAACCACATTGTCTGATTTCAAAAAGGCTTTACAGCGAAAGCAAAACATTAGATTATGTTCGGAGAGTACATAGACAAAAATAATCACACAGCCATTTTCCAAGCAAGGACATGTGTTAATAAAAACCCAAAACACAGCGAAATGAAGCACTAACCTTTGACGATCTTCATCAGATGACACTCCTAGGACATTATGTTACACAATACATGTATGTTTTGTTCGATAAAGTTTATATTTATATCCAAAAACAGCATTTTACATTGACGTTTGATATTCAGAAAATTTATTCCCACCAAAACCTCCGGTGAATGTGCACATCAATTTACAAAAATACTCATCATAAACGTTGACAAAATACATAACAATTATTTTAAGAATTATAGATAGACTACTCCTTTATGCAACCTCTGTGTCAGATTTTAAAATAGCTTTATGGAGAAAGCACATTTTTCAATATTCTGAGTACATAGCTCAGCCATCACGGCGAGCTATTCAGACACCCGCCAAATTCGGGGCAACCTAAACTCAGAATTAGTATTAGAAATATCGTATTACCTTTGCTGATCTTCGTCAGAATGCACTCCCAGGACCGCTTCTTCCACAAGAAATGTTGTTTTTGTTCCAAATAATCCATATTTATGTCCAAATACCTCCGTTTTGTTCGTGCGTTCAGAGCACTATCCAAAGGGTAACGCGCGAGCGCGGAACGAGAGACGAAAAGTCAAAATGTTCCATTACCGTACTTAGAAGCATGTCAAACGCTGTTTAAAATCAATCTTTATGGTATTTTCAACGTAAAATTGCGATAATATTCCAACCGGACAATATCATATTCATTCAAGAAGAAAAAGAAGGAGGGGTGCGCTCGCGGGACTGAGCATATCCAATCACTTTGTTGCCTGGCAGACCACTCAGTAACTGAGCTCCTATACTCTGCCCAGTGACAGGAAAATGCTCAAACCACTTTCTGAAGGCTTTAGACAGCCAATGGAAGCCTTAGAAAGTGCAATGTCACCCCACAGACACTGGAGCTTCGATAGAGAATCAAAAGAAGAACTACAATTCCCAGACTTTTCACTTCCTGCTTGGATTTTTCTCAGGTTTTTGCCTGCCATACGAGTTCTGTTTTTCTCACAGACACCATTCAAACAGTTTCAAAGAGTGTTTTCTATCCAAATCTAATCTAGTAACCTGTTTAAATTGGGTACGTTTTTCATCCGGCCGTGAAAATACTGCCCCCTAGCCCAGACAGGTTAAACACTATTATTGCACACAGTGAGTCCATGCAAAAACATTTCTAAAGACATAATTCCACTTTGACTTTATGGGGTATTGTAGGCCAGTGACACAAAATCTTAACTTAATACATTTTAAATTCAGGCAACAAACTGAAAAAGTCAAGTGGTATGAATGCTTTCTGAAGGCACTGTATTTATTGTCTGTACCATGGACAAAGCAGAATGCATTTGGTAATATTTTCTATCCCAATCGATTTGCAATTAACATTTCAGAAACAACCGAAACATTTTGGAATTAGTTCCCTATAATAAATTCACAACACCAGGTTGTGTCTCGATCCTAGCCTTTCTGATTAAGTATAACTTCCTGTTTATTAACCAAGCTAATTCATCATGGAGGAAAAAGTAATCTCCTCTAAAATTGATATTGTTACTCAAAACATGCAGTGGTTTAATTAATAGTGTCCTTAACTAATGTACTGCCCACTGGCTGAGGTATTCATCAAGTTAATCACACCTGTGAGTGTACAGGTCTAGCCTTCAGATTCAGAAAGCTGAAGCTATGCAAAAATCTTAATTTGTTTGATTCTATACTGTAATTTACTGCAGGCTCATACCACTAATAGATGTAATGTTTTTGCAACAAGCCTGGATACGATTTAATGTTGATCCATTTTAAATTAATTGTAGCCTTGCTATAAAATGTTAAAAAGTAATGTATTTTCCCACCAAAAGAGAATTTGAACAACCCATGTAGCAAAGCCACAGCAAAATCATACCACCATGACACATCTCTGATGGGGTTTTCCCCCCTCCAGGTGACCGCTATTTGACCTATTTACTCCTGAGTCATGTGTCCTGCATGAACCAATAATAATAAACCTCAGCTTAACATTTTCAGAACTAGTTTATACTACGTCCTACAGTATTACTATCTCAATAGAGGAGCCTACTACACTTAGCCACTGGCACTCTACTTACATTAAAAGCATACCTAACCTAATCTCTTGTTATTTTTTATATATTGTAATAATATATTATTAATCTTATTATCATTAACTGAGAAGGTTCTTTCCACTTGCAGTGGAACAGAGTCAGATGGCAAAAGGTTTTGTCGATTGGTGGCATAACATGTTTTATTTATTTCACCTTTATTTAACCAGGTAGGCCAGTTGAGAACAAGTTCTCATTTACAACTGCAACCTGGCAGCATAACCTTAGTAAATGTCGAGGCAGATCACATACCTTCAATGCAAGCTCAGCTTTTTCCAGCAAACAAACTCAACCAGTCCCACAATCTATCACGCAAGGTGGTGGGTGGACTGCCATGCTCATGATGACGAAAGAATGTCCTCAAAACACCATAGATTATTTGCAACAACTGTATCAAAAAGTTCGTTTAAATACAGTGTATTATTGAAGGTTGGATAGAAGGCTGATTGCTCTGCCCCGTGCTCGCTTATTTCTCTGTTCCGTTATTTATATTTCTAGTAGTTTGACAGCGAGCGTAGTCAAACGGAAGATGGAAAAAATGTAAACGCGCTGGCTCCGTTCCCACTCGAGCGTAGTATTGGGAACTAGCACACCTGACCGTGAGTCAGTTTCTCATACCAAAATGCTCTGTCATGTAGAATGGTTGCTGATGGTGCTGGATCAGCTGTTACAGAAAAAAACGACTTTATTGAAACCTGTGAAAATGTATTTTCTTTATAACATGGTTAAGGACAGTTTAATGAAATAACCACCTTTTTGTTATTTAACCTTTATTTAACTAGGCAAGTCAATTAATTAAGAACAAATTGTTATTTTACAATGATGGCCTACCCCGGCCAAACCCTCGCCTATCCCGTACAACGCTTGGCTAATTGTGCGCCAGCATATGGGACTCCCGATCATCGCCGGTTGTGATACAGCCCGGGATCGAAACAAGGTCTGTAGTGACGTCTCTAGCACTGAGATGCAGTGCTTTAAACGGCTGCGCCACTCGGTAGCCTAAATGAAGAAACCGTAAAAACATCTAAGGATGCTTTTAGACAGGCAGCCCAATTCTGATATTTGTTTCACTAATGTATATTTTGGCCAATCAGATCAGCTGTTACAAATATCTGATCTGGGAAAAAATATCAGAATTGGGCTGCCTGTAAAACGCAGCCAGAATACCACCAATGTATTTCAATGTAAACAACGCAAGGTGGCATCTGAACTCCACTGTTTCCTCTCTGGACGCGAAGTTTTGGCAACCTTGTTATGCTGTAACCATTCCTCATGCGCCCAATGAAAAGCAGGAAAATAATATTATGTCACACGAGCTAATATACTTTATTATTGATAACGTTAGGATTAATAGCAATTATGCTTAACTACTTTCATTTTGTGTACCAAATATTCTGTAACAATGCATATAGCTCGTCTGTGCCAGATATTACGGTAAAATACCAAAAGCAGGAAGTCGATTTGAAAAAGCGCGATCTTTTTTCCTGACAGATACAAGGGATGACAACTACTGCCAAAATGACAGAGAACGGTGCACAAGTATGTTGCAAATTAACGTTACCCTATAAGTGTAATAAGTATCTAATGAAAGGTTTTTAATAAAGTAACATGATGTTTATGGCGATGTGCGCCTTTCCATCAAGTATATCCCCATGTTCTTAGCTAACCAACCTTTTCTTTGTACGTGCTCTTTTATATCCCTTTCGTGCTTTTCTATCCCTTTCGACACACACTCCATACAGGTTAACGAGTATGTACTCGACAACTAACATTGTTAACAGTTCCATACAACCAACTAGTAACCACAGAGACACATCGCAGTTAGCTTAATTCTAACAAACATTTCACAGTCACTTCCTGGTTCAGATCAGCAGTTTTCCTGCTTTTGAATACCGAAGGTAAACCTGAACTTCAAGTTAGCAGCTGGAAGTACTTTGTTATCAAAGTAAAATCAGAAGTAGCGTATGGGTCATGAATATATTATGTTGTTTTCTAAATGAGAATGTATTTTCTTTCAGTTGTTTGCTAGGTTGGAGGGGAGGCGGTCATTGAGGGACATTGAACCTCACATCTTTCCTGATGGTGCTGGACCTATTCAAGGTAGTTTTCCCTGGTGTATAAACGTGGCATCATGCCATATAAAGAAATGATTACAACAGTCACATAGTTGACATTTCTTTTACATTCATTCTCCAGGTGACGTAGTGGAGTTCCATGGTACCGAGGGAAGTGGAAAGACTGAGACCATGTACCATCTGGTGACCCACTGCATCCTCCCAGCCGACCGGGGGGGCCTGGAGGTGGAAGTCATGTACGTGGACACCGACTACCACTTTGACATGCTGAGGCTGGTGACGGTACTGGAGCAGCGCCTGGGGGAGGACGCAAAAGGAGAGGATAGTGGGGCGGTGGTAGAGCCTGAGGAGAGGGTGCGAGCCTGCCTAGGCCGACTCTTCGTGGTTCACTGCTCCAGCTCAGTCCAGCTGCTTCTCACACTGCACTACCTGGAGAATACCTTCTGCAGCCGGCCCGCTCTGTGCCTATTGGTCATCGACAGCATCTCAGCCTTCTATTGGGTGGACCGGAGTGGGGGAGGGGAGAGCGTGGCCAAGCAGGAAGCCAACCTCAGAAAGTGTTCAGAGCTCCTGGATCGGCTGCTGAGAGACTACCGTATAGTGATGTTCGCTACCACGCACGCCATCATGAGGAACTACGGGCACTCGGCTCAGGCTGACGTGGCGGCCATGACACCTGGGCCCTCTGAGCCATCCTCATCGTCTTCCTCCTGGAGACAGTGGTCCTCTCATGCCTCAAACTTTGACAAGGCCTACCTCAGCAGGGCCTGGCAGAGGCTAGTGACACACAGAGTGCTGTTCTCCAAAGGAGAGGTGACCAAGGACAGAAAGCAGGTGTTTTCAGCTGCATGCACCACCACAAGTACAAGAGGCGCTAAATGCTCCTCTTTTTATGTTATGGGAGGGGGTGTTCAGTTTTTATGAAGATGTTGTTGAACTCAATTGATTTAATTCTATTCTGATTCTGGATGTGTTAAACTGATAGAAGATCCATTAGATGCTACAGCAACTTTTAGTGATTTTATTTCTTACATTTGTTGGATTATTTTAATCCACCAAATGTGGATGTTATTATGTTTGATGTTTGTCATTTGTAAAATAATAAATCAATAAAAAAATAAGTAAGATAAGGCAACTGTTACAGAGGTTGCAAATGTTTTGAAACCAGTCTGAATACTTTAGAACAAAAGTATGCTTTAGTAGAAAATATTCTAAAAACCTGTTTTTGCTTTGTCATTATGGGGAATTTTGTGATGATTGATGAGGGGGAAAAACAATTTAATACATTTTAGAATAAGGCTGTAACTTAACAAAATTAGGAAAAAGTCAATAGGTCTCAATACTTTCATACACTGTACATTCAGTGTCAAAAAGTATTCATACCCCTTGACTTATTCCACATTTTGTTGTGTTAGAGCCTGAATTCAAGAAGAAGAAAAAAATCTCACCCATCCACACACAATACCCCATAATGACAAAGTGAAAACATGTTTTTTGAAATTCTGGCAAATTTATTGAAAATTAAATACAGAAATATCTAATTTACATAAGCATTCACACCCCTGAGTCTACTTTGTAGAAGCACCATTGGCAGCGATTAGTTTTTCTGGGTAAGTGTCTTAAGATATTTCCACAGCTGGATTGTGCGACATTTGCCTATTTATTCTTTTCAAATTTCTTCAAGGTCTCTTACATTGGTTGTTGATCTCATTACTAGACAACCATTTTCAGGTCTTGCCATAGAATTTCAGATCAAATCAATCAATCAAATGTATTTATAAAGCCCTTCTTACATGAGCTGATGTCACAAAGTGCTGTATAGAAACCCAGCCTAAATCAAACTTTATTTGTCACATGTGTACAGCAAGTGTAGACCTTACTGTGAAATGCTTACTTATAAGCTCTTAACCAACAGTGCAGTTCAAGAAGAGTTAAGAAAATATTTACCAAATAGACTAAAGTAAAAAAGAATAATGAAAAGTAACACAAGAATAACGAGGCTATATACAGGGTGTACCGAGTCAGTGTACGTGGGTACAGGTTAGTTGAGGTAATTTGTACATGTAGATAGGGGTGAAGTGACTATGCATAGATGATAAACAACGAGTAGCAGCAGTGTACAAAAAGGGGGGGGGGGGGTCAATGGCGATTTAAGTAGACTTAAGTCAAAACTGTAACTCGGCCACTCAGGAACATTCACATCTTGGAAACCAACTCCATTGTACATTTTGCCTTGTGTTTTAGTTTATTTGTCACGTCCTGACCAATATAAGGGTTATTTGTTATTGTAGTTTGGTCAGGACGTAGCAGAGGGTATTTTGTTTATGTGTTTCGGGGTGGTGGTTTATGTAGTAGGGTGTTAGATTTATTATTTCCGGGTTTTGGTTTATGTTCTATGTTTTGTATTTCTATGTTCTTTCTGGTTTGTGGTATTTCTATGTGTAGGTTAATGGGGGGTTGTACTCTCAATTGGAGGCAGGTGCTTTCTCGTTGCCTCTGATTGAGAGTCCTATATATGGGTAATTGTTTGGTGTAGTTGTGTGTGTGTGTGTGTGTGTGTGTGTGTGTGTGTGTGTGTGTGTGTGTGTGTGTGTGTGTGTGTGTGTGTGTGTGTGTGTGTGTGTGTGTGTGTGTGTGTGTGTGTGTGTGTGTGTGTGTGTGTGTGTGTGTGTGTGTGAGAGCATGACAAGACTGTTTTGTTGTTTGTGAGTTCTTCGGTTGTTATTTTGGTGTTCCCTTGACTTAAAATAAATACAAGATGAGCATCCACATTCCTGCTGCGTTTTGGTCCTCCATTCCTGACGACAACCGTTACATTATTGTCCTGCTGAAAAGGGGAATTAGTTTCCCACTGTCTGGTAGAAAGCAGACAATCAGGTTATTTTTCCTGTGCTTAGCTCCATTCCGTTTCCTTTTTATTCTGAAAAACTCCCCAGTCCTTACCGATTAGAGACATACCCATAACATGATGCAGCCACCACTGTGCTTGAAAATATGAAGAGTGGTACTCAGTAATGTGTTGTATTGAATTTGCCCCAAACATAAACTTTTTATTCAGGACAAAAAGTTAATTGCTTTGCACATTTTTTGCAGTAGGATGCATGTTTTTTAATGTTTTTATTCTGTACATGCTTCATTCTTTTCCCTCTTTCATTTAGGTTACTATTGTGGAATAACTACAATGTTGTTGATCCATCCTCATTTTTCTCCTGTCACAGCCATTAAACTCTAACTGTTTTAAAGTCTCCATTGGCCTCATGGTGAAATCCCGGAATGGTTTCCTTCTTCTCCTGCAACTGAGTTAGCAAGGACGCCTGTATTTTTGTAATGACTGGGTGTATTGAAGCAACATCCAAAGTGTAATTAATAACGTCACCATGCTCAAAGGGATATTAAATGTCTGATGTTTTTATGTTTTTCCTATCTACCAATAGGTGCCCTTCTTTGCGAGGCATTGGAAAACCTCCGTGGTCTTTGTGGTTGAATCTGTTTGAAATGCACTGCTCAACTGAGGGACCTTACAGATAATTGTATATGTGGGGTACAGAGATGAGGTAGTCATTCAAAAATAATGTTAAACACTATTATTGCACATAGTGAGGCCATGCAACTTATTATGTGACTTGTTAAGCAATTTTATACTATTAAACTTATTTAGGCTTGCTATTAGAAAGGGGTTGAATACTTATTTACTCAAGAAATTTCAGCTTTTCCTTTTTAATTAATTTGTAAAAATTTAGAAAAACATAATTCCACTTTTACATTATGGGATGTTATGTGTAGGCCAGTGACCAAAAAATCTAAATTGACTTAAATTCAGACTGTAACACAACAAAATGTGGGGTGTGAATACTGTAGACTCTAAAAGTGAAATGACTCTTCATATAAATGAGATCTTCTTTAGTCTAAAGTATTTTGGAAAAGAGGATATATGACAGTTAGACAGAGAGAGTTTTCTACAAAATAAGCCATCAATAGATTCTGTGTACAAATATGTCTGTGTGTATATCTGTTAACACTCTTGTAGAGTATATTTCACAGACAGTTCAAGGGTAGAGTGGATGGAGCAGAGCCTCTGTAGGTCAGTCATCCAAATTCATGTACAGTCTGGGGTAACTGTCAAACCAAACTCGCCCTCTGTAGGACTTCCTTATTCTCTATTCTAGTACATTTTTAGGGTGATAGTTTAAAACATTTTCATGGACTGTTGAGCCTCATCAATTCTTAGGTTCTTACCTAGCTTGTAATATGGGGAGTGCTTGGTCAAGCTGGCAAGCACTACTATTTAAATGTGGTCTTCATGTTCAAGCAGGACTACTCTCACCCTACCCAATTATCCTTTGACTTTTGACACCCAGCCAGCATCCCATAGCGATGCCCTGGAGAAACACAACTAATTACACAGTAATTATCTCTCAGTCACGCGTCCTGTGGAACCCAGACTCCTAGTAGCTCATTGACGGAGACCAGCTGTACTGTACATAATAGCAGGGTTTTGTTCCCTCCCTGTGGATCCCTGTATTGTTTCACGGCTCTCTGTTCTATATGGCAAGCCTTACTGAGTAATTAGGCACTGAATGGTTTGTTATTACTCTAAGAGGAGTTGGTAAAATTACCCTTCCCTCCAGCAGCTGTTCACTCTGGTCCACCATTGTCCCATGTCATGTGATTTATCCCTCAGGGTATTAACTAAATAGCCCACAAGGACAGCATAGACTGTTGCACATACTGTATGTATCCCCCCAACCCATCCAACTTTAGGACAAATTGCTGCATAGATGAGTTGTGAAAATCTGTTGTGTGCTGTGTTTGAAAGGTACATTCAACTTCAGACCTCTGTTGAGTGACTGCTGGGCTTGTTTAATTAAAATTCTCAACAGTGTTAGAAGAAATATGAATATTAAAGGTGAAATCTCTAAATATATACATTTTTTCTCATTAGAATGAACTGACATCCAGAACCGAGGAAACTATATTGTGCCCTCAGTTCTGGATGTCCTCAGTTCGGGATAAATAGCCCACCTATAATGATGACATCCTTTGTATTTGGAGTGTGCAGTTGGTTTCAGTCGATAAGCATTAACCACAATGGCCTCATGGCAGTACAAGTCTGTGCTGATCGCCCAGCAGTTGCCAAGTCATTTCACATTGTATTCTTTGTGCTCTCTCTTTAAGCTTTGCTCCTGGTCGATATGGCTTAAGGCTCCTTATTTTCTTAAAAATGTTCAGATCAATTCTCTTCTATCATAGAAAGAGCAAAGCAAAATTCTCATCTCTCCGACTTGCCCTTACTCTGCCAAAAAGGTTGGATTTGAAAGTTTTTGATGTTGCAATGTAGATTTTCTATACAAGCAAGTGTGGTCAAGGGCACAATTGTGTTGTTGTTTTTCAGAATTGGCTGCCTTATAGATACACTGCCAATCACCTTGAATGATCATGGTTAAAAGGGATGCAGCTGATGTAAAAGTCACCTCAAAAGTTGCATGTTCGAGTCATGTCTGGGAGATTTTTTTGCATTTTAGCTAACCCTAACCCCATTTCCTAACCTTAACCTAATTCGCCTAACTTGCTACATAAATTACCCTAACCTGCTACGTTAATTATCCCAACTTACTATGTTAATTCTCCTAACCTGCTATGTTAATTCTCCTAACCTGCTACGTTAATTCTCCTAACCTGCTACGTTAATTCTTCTAACCTGCTATGTTAATTCTCCTAACCTGCTATGTTAATTCTTCTAACCTGCTACGTTAATTCTCCTAACCTGCTATGTTAATTCTTCTAACCTGCTACGTTAATTCTCCTAACCTGCTACGTTAATTCTCCTAACCTGCTACGTTAATTCTCCTAACCTGCTACGTTAATTCTTCTAACCTGCTATGTTAATTCTCCTAACCTGCTATGTTAATTCTCCTAACCTGCTACGTTAATTCTTCTAACCTGCTACGTTAATTCTCCTAACCTGCTTCGTTAATTCTCCTAACCTGCTACGTTAATTATTCTAACCTGCTACGTTAATTCTTCTAACCTGCTATGAAGTTTTTGACATTATCTGCATCCCATCTAGTCAAAACCAATTTGAATGTCCCTCTCAGCACGAGGATACAATTATTCATGTTAATATCCTCCGTCATGTTTGATATTCAATAATAACCCATACTCTCCTTCATAATCAACATTCACAAGGTGTTGATCTTGGCTGTAAAGGCATCACCTTGATTCTAGCTTGCTGAAGCACCAGTAACCATACTATTTCAAAACATCCCACTCAGAGGCCGGATGGCTCAAACCCTAGATTTAATTTTGTCAGCACAAACTATCAATCAATGTAATACATGTTACATGATGCCACACAGGCTCAATATTATTTTATTAGGAATTATGAATTTGCTTACTTTGAATTTAACTGGGTCCCCTTGCCCACATTCAACCGACAGACTTCAAGACCACGACAGCACAACAGCCTTTATTTTTATTTATTTTTATTTCACCTTTATTTAACCAGGTAGGCTAGCTGAGAACATGTTCTCATTTACAACTGCGACCTGGCCAAGATAAAGCATAGCAATTCGACATATACAACAACACAGAGTTACACATGGAATAAACAAAACATACAGTCAATAATACAGTAGAACAAAATAAAACAAAAAGTCTATATACAGTGAGTGTGGGGAATCAGAAGTCCACTTCACAGCATCGCTCCCTAGTGGCGGTCCACGCCGGCGCTCAGTGGCAGCTCTGTGGGTGTCTGAGCCGGGGATCTGAAAGCAGGCAATAAATAGGCCATGGTGGCGAAGTAATTACAATATAGCAATTAAACACTGGAATGGTAGATGTGCAGAAGATGAATGTGCAAGTAGAGATACCGGGGTGCAAAGGAGCAAGACAAATGAATAAATACAGTATGGGGATGAGGTAGGTAGATAGATTATGTACAGGTGCAGTGATCTGTGAGCTACTCTGACAGCTGGTGCTTAAAGCTAGTGAGGGAGATATGAGTCTCCAGCTTCAGAGATTTTTGCAGTTCGTTCCAGTCATTGGCAGCAGAGAACTGGAAGGAAAGACGACCAAAGGAGGAATTGACTTTGGGGGTGACCAGTGAGATATACCTGCTGGAGCGCGTGCTACGGGTGGGTGCTGCTATGGTGACCAGTGAGCTGAGATAAGGCGGGGCTTTACCTAGCAGAGACTTGTAGATAACCTGTAGCCAGTGGGTTTGGCGACGAGTATGAAGCGAGGGCCAACCAACGAGAGCGTACAGGTCGCAATGGTGGGTAGTGTATGGGGCTTTGGTGACAAAACGGATGGCACTGTGATAGACTGCATCCAGTTTGTTGAGTAGAGTGTTGGAGGCTATTTTATAGATGACGTCACCGAAGTCGAGGATCGGTAGGATGGTCAGTTTTACGAGGGTATGTTTGGCAGCATGAGTGAAGGATGCTTTGTTGCGATATAGGAAGCCGATTGTAGATTTAATTTTGTATTGGAGATGCTTAATGTGAGTCTGGAAGGAGAGTTTACAGTCTAACCAGACACCCAGGTATTTGTAGTTGTCCACGTATTCTAAATCAGAGCCGTCCAGAGTAGTGACGCTGGACGGGCGAGCAGGTGCAGGCAGTGATCGATTGAATAGCATGCATTTGGTTTTACTTGTGTTTAAGAGCAGTTGGAGGCCACGGAAGGTGAGTTGTATGGCATTGAAGCTCGTCTGGAGGTTAGTTAACACAGTGTCCAAAGGGGGGCCAGAAGTATACAGAATGGTGTCGTCTGCGTAGAGGTGGATCAGAGAATCACCAGCAGCAAGAGCAACATCATTGATGTATACAGAGAAGAGAGTCGGCCCGAGAATTGAACCCTGTGGCACACCCATAGAGACTGCCAGAGGTCCGGACAACAGGCCCTCCGATTTGACACACTGAACTCTATCAGAGAAGTAGTTGGTAAACCAGGCGAGGCAATCATTTGAGAAACCAAGGCTGTTGAGTCTGCCAATAACAATGTGGTGATTGACAGAGTCGAAAGCCTTGGCCAGGTCGATGAATATGGCTGCACAGTAATGTGTCTTATCGATGGCGGTTATGATGTCGTTTAGGACCTTGAGCGTGGCTGAGGTGCACCCTTGACCAGCTCTGAAACTAGATTGCATAGCGGAGAAGGTACGGTGGGATTCGAAATGGTCGGTAATCTGTTTGTTAACTTGGCTTTCGAAGACCTTAGAAAGACAGGGTAGAATAGATTTAGGTCTGTAGCAGTTTGGGTCTAGAGTGTCACCCCCTTTGAAGAGGGGATGACCGTGGCAGCTTTCCAATCTTTGGGAATCTCAGACGATACGAAATAGAGGTTAACTTTGGCCCAGAAAACCAAATGGATGCCAAGCAGCACAAACGAAAGACAGTTCATCTTAATTGATTTGTTTATTGTTGTTTATTTTTTCTTTGTGTTCTTCAGCAGTTAGCAAAAGGCTTGACGCCTGGGGAGGACTAATGGCTCTGAATGATACCATTTAGTAGTCCAAGCCTGGGGTGAAGAAGCAGTGTGTTCAACAACATATCCCTAATTAGAAGACATGAGACCAATGATTCTTAGTTCGTTATTTCACTATGTGTTTAGGTGTTAAACAGATGTGTGTGTGTGTGTGTGTGTGTGTATGTGTGTGTGTGTGTGTGTGTGTGTGTGTGTGTGTGTTGTATTTAAGCTTTGAGAAATGTGGAAATTTACTGTAAGGTAAAACATAATGGAAGTTGCCATTTAACCTAACTCCATGAATTCCAGAGCGAATGGTCTTAACTAGTCTCCTATGTGGCATGCATTTGTCGATCCATCCCATCTCCATAATTATTGTCCGGTTGAAAAAAAATTGCAAAGTTACCATGGTGTTAGAGGTTTATGAATAAAACCTCACTGCAGTCATGTTGTATAATCAAATATTAGAGTAAAAGAGGATACATAGGGGATAGAATCTGTATTTTCTACTTGCCACTGCCCAAGCTAGGCTATGTTGCGGGTGTGAGTCAGTGGTAGCCGCAGGGTTGCTTCAGCAGGAGACCTCCAGCTGGAGTCATTTGTAAATGTATTGCCCAAGTCTCTCAATGTTAAACCACTGCAGAAAGTGAGAAAATGTAGGGCTAATTCAGACCAATTATATAGATTGGTGCAAATTCAATTATTATTATTTTGTTATTTTGAATTGTCAAGTTTCAAAGGGCTTGGGTTGAATAGGGAGAGGGGGCTCCATTAGGATTGCATAATATGACAGGGAAGAGAGTGGTACACTCCCTTTCAAGGTATATACAATTGAGCTTGAAAGAGAAAGGCCTTGCATTAGCAATTAAAAATGAATCCCATATTGTCTCAAAATAAGACCTCCTTGAATTAATTAGAAATGATTTGGGATGACAAAAGGTAACATTTGAATGAACCTTTAGCTTGATCTAGGCTGTATAATTGCAACAAAAGCACAGTGTGTTATTGTGGTATACCATATGAGTGAAGAGGGATATCATCTAACTGTATCCATGCGTCATCCATCAGAACAACTCCCGTCTATTATATGGATGTGGATATATACTGGATGCATTTTGGGGAAGGTTATTCATAGATTATTTTTAAAAATCAAACATTATTGTCATATACGTATACAGTGATGGCTTAGTGTACTGATGGTGGGTAGGGAAACATAGTGCAGACTATATTTATACGAGTCCTACCACCAATCAAAACACTTCATGGCAGAGAAGAAGCACACTTTCATCGACACAAATGCACACAGAACTAAGGACACAAGAGGAGGATATAAGTGAGGTCTGAGCACTCAGTGAATCAGTGAAGCACTGTCCTATGAGACAGTGGAGCCTCTTTCAACCCATGAAGCTCATTTCCTCCTGCACCTGGACCAGTCTGGACTTCCTCCATCCCCTCCTTGACCCTCAGAGTGCATCCCACTGATCAATGAGAAAAAGAAATCTAAAGAAAAGAGCTGAGCAGAATCAATAGATAAAGTAACACTATGATAGGCGGATGTAAGTGAATGTATGGGTGTCTTATTTGTCCCCTCAAGGAAGTTGATGCCTGGTGATTAAATGTAATTTGTAACTCCTTTGACAAAAAAGAAATGGATGCATTAGGATGTGCTTTAAGTGTGTTTGATACCTTAATGTTTAATAATCAACTCATAAAATGTTTTGCAAAGTACACAATTCATAACTCTTTTAGAACTCCCACAATTACCCTAATAATTTTCTGTAGCGTAAGGCAAAATGCAATTCATTATGTTATGCACTTCTGCCAGCTAGTAGAATAGTCTTATGTTTTGTATTTTTATATTGTTATTTTATTTATTTTAACAATATATACCAATAATAACCAATTATAATATATTCCACAATGTGATAATTCTGAGAATAAGGACTTTTGTAGCAACAGAAATAAAACAATTTTAAAAAAAACTTATTTGCAACCATAATAACTAATCACAAAAGAATAGGTATGTTGCCACTGTACTCTCTTTAATAAAACCAGCAGATATTAAATCAAAACAGAGAGAATGCATGGCCACGCGAACAGAATCCCATCCACTCTACTTAAAAACTCCAGATCCATGTTTTGAGAGTTCTTGGCTGATGACCGAGAAGTCTCTTTACCTGGATAGTGCTCCAATGTATCACTCCGCAGGGTCAGTGAGACTTTTTTTTCATAACATGTATTACGCGATCTGACCCAAAACGCTGCAATTTACATATATTTGTATTTGTGCCTTTGCATAAGCTCATTTTTTTATAAATGGTTTATTCCTCCTGGACCATTATTTTATCTAATACGTGTAATTTAACATTTTATTGGACCTATTTCCGCGCCTAACGTTGACAGGCAGTGCTTAGGTCTCTCCTAAACATGGCCACCATGATGGAGTAAATGCTTCAACTTTAAATTTCACATTTTCAGAAGAAAACTTAATTTTCTGTATTCTAACAGGAATGTTCCAACGGAAGAAATTATGTCAAACATAATCCATATGAAATATTTGAAGAAAGTTTCTTGTTGGATTTAATACTGGTTTAAGTTGGCTGGAAGCTGGAAAGGAAAAAAAAAGAATTGCATCAATTCCGTAAGCGTTTTCTTTTCTCTCGATAGTTTTAAAGCTTTAACAAACCTTTTGTGGGAATTTACAAGTTGTGGATGTATCAGTATTGCAATCATTTTACTGTGAAGAATTCAAGAAGCGATTGGGATGTATAATATCATTTTGATGCGTTTTCCAGTGGAAAATGAATCTTGGTGGTCGAAAGGAGAGTAGAAACGTTAATGTTAACTGGTTGTCGTACTTTTATAAGCCAAGAACCGAAGAATACATAAAGGAATATATCAGTTCATGTATGGTTTTGAGGCGCCGAAATTGCACCGGTCGTTTCCCCATATTTTTGAATTGGTGGAAGATCGAGTCAACGATCACCCCCCTTCCCCACCCCACTTATAATAAAGGAAAGTATTACATTTCTCATATGGCTTTAAAAGTCATGAAGGAAATCCATCTACACTTCTAGGGTTTAAAAGGTAAGTTGTAATGTATATCTCGACATTTTACTCATAGTTTTGTTTCTTGCGCAGCGAGAACCAGCCACCTTCAAGATTTCCGTGTGGCCACTCATGTCACGGTAGTGTAGAGCGCTCGGTTTCTGTTATTATGTCGATGCTAATATATGGCCTCTTACGGCTTAAATTCAACTTAATTTCACTTTTAATATGATACTTTAACGCTATGGTTAGGCTACTCACGCAAGAAGAAGCAATCAATATCAGTGTTTGGCAGGGTTATGACTATCAACTAATGATGCGGTCAAAAACTTATTTTGTGTGCGTGTGTTTACAGAGCTTTGAACAACATACGTTCAACCCCAATGCCCACTCTTGAACTGTACAAATGGGTTTTGACATAAGCAGATCACAGAGCCTGGACGTTTTAAACCAGAGGTCTCAAACGCTAGTCCAGTATATTCGGTGTACAGGCATTCATTCACCCTTTCAGTAACACATCTGACTTTACAAATGATGGCCCAGACTGAAGATGCATGTTAGGATGACTATTTGAATCAGGTCAGGCTGGAATAAATCCCTGATCACCCAGTAACGTTGGGTCTCCAGGACCTAAATTGGAGAACCACACATTTTGTATGGCTATTGGTATGACATGAGGTGAGCTCAGTGTTTTTGTTATAACCATGAATTACAGTATCTTTCCTCAATAACTATGCACAACTCTTGGTGTGACTTTAAAGCCAACACTGCTTGCACGTCCTTCCATTGACAACCAAGGAATCCAGTTGCTGTTATATGTCTCATTTAATTTTGAAGGATATTTGTCGCTGGACCACAGCGTTATGTGAGACGCTAAAGAGCCAAGGACAGGAAAATGTTACGAGAAGCTATGTGCATCATGTTGTTCAGTGAATGAAGATTGAGACTGAATGCTGTAGGCGGGTATGAGTGGAGGGAAGTGCAGAAAGAGAGGCCGATGACCGTGTCAGAAATGGAGGACGTTGTCAAGGAAAACATGACAGGAATCTTTGATTTATTGGAGAAGTGGTAGTTGAGAACATCAGTCGTCACTTTGAATCTTCAGAACAGTGTTGTCAGTGTTCCAGGTGCGATGCCGTTGTCATTCAAATGTTAGATGTCTGGTTTGGACATGTTAACTTAACGTCATGTGTGAATGTAGACAGAGTTTATGGCTACTGTTTCAGGAACTCTGAGAAATGTTTTATTGGATTTAGATTAAGCCTAGACCTGGACTAAAAAGTTGTTTCAATTGAGACTAGGCTTAATCTGTGTTTGGGAAACGGACCCTGAAGCTTGTATAAATCTTGTGAAAGAATGAGCGGATCCTTGAATATAGGACATAGAATGGGTCAATTCATCTCCATCAGTCTGAAACATGTCATGGTCCTGTAGTGCTTACAAAGAACCTAGCGAAGATGAGTGTTGCCAAAAAAGTCAATCCTCCCTCAAAGGATGGGTCTCACCACCCCACTTGTAATGCGTTTAATATTTGTTTTGGAGACCTTGCACATTAAAGCACAGCCATTGGGCTACATAGTTGAAGTGTTGGTTTTTAGCAACAACTCAATGATGTCTGCAGAAAGAATGGGGTGCGAGCTATGACATGACACATTGACTTTGGGGGAAAAATGTATTTCTGTTATTGAACTACAGTAAGTGAAGTGGATTTACACCCGGAAACAGAATTTCATCATGGGTCCCTGGTCTCTACTACAGAGAAATGCATAATTAGGGATATGAACGTCATTCTCTTCATGGTGATGTATCCTAAATAGGTATAAATATGCAATATCCTCCTTTGCATATTTGGGTATTATTCTACAAACTGGCTAATATTTTATTGAGCTCTGCCCCCAAAACCAGACGAAATTTGGTTGGTCCGTACTGGACCAAATCTGAACCATAGACGTCTATGTTTAACAAGTTTTGACCTCAAAGTACAGCACAGTAGAGCTCAGTGGAGTACAACACAGAACAGTAGTTCAGTACATTAGTGTACTCAACTCTATTGTGCTCTACTGTACTTTTCTTTAATGTGCTTAACCTACAGTTGAAGTCGGAAGTTTACATACAGCTTAGCCAAATACATTTAAACTCAGTTTTTCACAATTCCTGACATTTAATCCTAGTAAAAATTCCCTGTCTTATGTCAGTTAGGATCACCACTTTATTTTAAGAATGTGAAATGTCAGAATAATAGTAGAGTGATTTATTTCAGCTTTTATTTCTTTCATCACATTCCCAGTTGGTCAGAAGTTTACATACACTAAATTAGTATTTATTAGCATTGCCTTTAAATTGTTTAACTTGGGTCAAATGTTTTGGGTAGCCTTCCACAAGGTTCCCACAATAAGTTGGGTGAATTTTGGCCCATTCCTCCTGACAGAGCTGGTGTAACTGAGTCAGGTTTGTGGGCCTCCTTGCTCGCACACGCTTTTTCAGTTCTGCCCAAAATGTTTCAATGGGATTGAGGTCAGGGCTTTGTGATGGCCACTCCAATACCTTGACTTTGTTGTTTTTAAGCCATTTTGCCACAACTTTGGAGGTACGCTTGGGGTCATTGTTCATTTGGAAGACCCATTTGCGACCAAGCTTTAACTTCCTGACTGCTGTCTTGAGATGTTGCTTCAATATATCCACATCATTTTCCTCCCTCATGAAGCCATCTATTTTGTGAAGTGCACCAGGCCCTCCCCACAACATGATGCTGCCACCCCGTGCTTCAGGTTGGGATGGTGTTCTTCGGCTTGCAAGCATCCCCCTTTTTCCTCCAAACATAACGATGGTCATTATGGCCAAAAGTTCTATTTTTGTTTCCTCAGACCAGAGGACATTTCTCCAAAAAGTACGATCTTTGTCCCCATGTGCAGTTGCAAACCGTAGTCTGGCTTTTTTATGGCGAGTTTGGAGCAGTGGCTTCTTCCTTGCTGAGCGGCCTTTCAGGTTATGTCGATATCGGACTCGTTTTATTGTGGATGTAGATACTTTTGTACCCGTTTCCTCCAGCATCTTCACAAGGTCCTTTGCTGTTGTTCTGGGATGGATTTGCACTTTTCGCACCAAAGTACGTTCATCTCTAGGAGACAGAACACGTCTCTTTCCTGAGCGGTATGACGGCTGCATTGTCCCATGGTGTTTATACTTGCGTACTATTGTTTGTACAGATAAATGTGGTACCTTCAGGCGTTTGGAAATTGCTCCCAAGGATGAACCAGACTTGTGGAGGTCTAAAAAAATTTTTTTTCTGAGGTCTTGGCCGATTTCTTTTGATTTTCCCATGATGTCAAGCAAAGAGGCAATGAGTTTGAAGGTAGGCCTTGTAATACATCCACAGGTACACCTCCAATTGACTCAAATGATGTCAATTAGCCTATCAGAAGCTTTTAAAGCCATGAATTTTCCACGCTGTTAAAAGGCACAGTCAACTTAGTGTATGTAAACATCTGACCCACTGGAATTGTGATACAGTGAATTATAAGTGAAATAATCTGTTTCCAAACAATTGTTGGAAAAATTACTTGTCATGCACAAAGTAGATGTCCTAACCGACTTGCCAAACCTATAGTTTGTTAACAAGAAATTTGTGGAGTGGTTGAAAAACTATTTTTGAATGACTCCAACCTAAATGTATGTAAACGTCCGACTTCAACTGTACGTGTTTCTTTGAGTGAGCTTGTCTGAAGACCAAATGCATTTCTATATTGTATCATTTTGCATACTGCATGGCCTACAATGGTCTACAGAAAGAAATGCACATTTTCTATATATTTGTTCCTATTTCATAAATTAGTTTGATATTTCCCCTACAGTATGGCAGTTCTGAAGATGTTTATTACCACCTAAGAATTATCTTTGTGAAATTTGTATAGGTTTGAAAAACAGGTTTAATGACTCAAACCTAAATGTACGTAAACTTCCGACTTCAACTGTATATATGTGCTCTACTGTGTATTGTGCTGTCCAATCGTGTAAACCCAACTGGTTTGCAGTGGTGGAGGGGTATGCGTTGTATACCCACTTATTTTTCATTGGGCATTATGTATACTCACTTAATCCCCACAATGCTTATCAAAGTAGTGTAGTGGAGGTATAGGCCATATCAATAAATGAGGCTGATGGAACAGATCAGAATGTTTATTTAAAAATAATAAAATGTATATATATCTCAGCGTTAACCTCTATGGGCTAGGTGGCACCAAATCGTCCCACCTACGTAACAGCTGTTGAATCCTGTGGCGCGATTTTCAAAACGTTTGAAATGCTATTACTTCAATTTCTCAAACATATGACTATTTTACAGCTATTTAAAGACAAGACTCTCGTTAATCTAACCACACTGTCCGATTTCAAAAAGGCTTTACAACGAAAGCAAAACATTAGATTATGTCAGCAGAGTACCCAGCCAGAAATAATCAGACACCCATTTTTCAAGCTAGCATATAATGTCACAAAAACCCAAACCACAGCTAAATGCAGCACTAACCTTTGATGATCTTCATCAGATGACACACCTAGGACATTATGTTATACAATACATGCATGTCTGTTCAATCAAGTTCATATTTATATCAAAAAACAGCTTTTTACATTAGCATGTGACGTTCAGAAAAAGCATACCCCCCGCAAACTTCCGGGGAATTTACTAACAATTTACTAAATTACTCACGATAAACGTTCACAAAAAGCATAACAATTATTTTAAGAATTATAGATACAGAACTCCTCTATGCACTCGATATGTCCGATTTTAAAATAGGTTTTCGGATGAAGCACATTTTTGCAATATTCTAAGTACATAGCCCAGCCATCACGGGCTAGCTATTTAGACACCCGGCAAGTTTAGCCTTCATCAAAATCATATTTCCTATAAGAAAAATGGTCTTACCTTTCCTGTTCTTCGTCAGAATGCACTCCCAGGACTTCTACTTCAATAACAAATGTAGGTTTGGTCCCAAATAATCCATCGTTATGTTCCATCAGCGACGTTTTGTTCGTGCGTTCTAGACACTATCAGAATGGTAAATCACGGTCGTGCGCATTTCGTGACAAAAAAATTCTAAATATTCCATTACTGTACTTCGAAGCATGTCAACCGCTGTTTAAAATCAATTTTTATGCAATTTATCTCGTAGAAAAGCGATAATATTCCGACCGGGAATCTGCGTGTCTGTAAACTGAGGGAAAAACAGAAAGACGGGGGCGGGGCAGGTCACGCGCCTAAGCCTTTGTCCTCTGATAGACCACTTAGCAAAAGCTCTCGTGTGTTTCAGCCAGGGCTTTGAATTACGTCATTCCTGTTTATCCCGGGCTCTGAGACCCCATTGGAGACGTGGGAAGTGTCACGTAACAGCAGAGATCCTGAGTTTTTGGAAGAGATGTCAAAGAAAGCAAATAAATGGTCAAACAGGCCACTTCCTGTAAAGGAATCTCTCAGGTTTTTGCCTGCCAAATGAGTTCTGTTATACTCACAGACACCATTTAAACAGTTTTAGAAACTTTAGGGTGTTTTCTATCCATATATAATAAGTATATGCATATTCTAGTTACTGGGTAGGATTAGTAACCAGATTAAATCGGGTACGTTTTTTTATCCGGCCGTGTAAATACTGCCCCCGAGCCCCAACAGGTTACAAGACATGTCCTCACTGTCAACTGCGTTTATTTTCAGTGAACTTAACATGTATAAATATTTGTATGAACATAAGATTCAACAACTGAGACATAAACCGAACAAGTTCCACAGACGTGATGAACAGAAATTGAATAATGTGTCCCTGTACAAAGGGGGGGCGGGGTCAAAATCAAAATCAGTTCAATCGCAGTGACTGAAATCACGTGAATCTAAATAATTTGACAATTGTGAATAGTAATTTTATGGAAAAAATATTTGATGTTGCCTTTATTTTGGATTATGTGGCTTCAACTTGTTTTGTAGATACTTCCTCTTGACTTTAGGAATCCAATGTATGAGACATTGGATCTCCCCATTTCAAGCACAACGTCTTCATGCTTGTGTGACACCAATGTGGGTCAAATGGGAAATACATTTTTTTTGCCCCCGCCTACCATAGCCCTCCTTGTTAGCTAGCGGTAGACAGTGTCCTTTTCTCCCACCTGCCCTCACCGTCGTTAACAGAACTGCGGGAAAACATTGCCAGAAAGGCGAGGGCAAAGGACACTGTCTACTGGTCGCCCCCGCCTCCCGCTAGCACAGCAGGCGGGAGGCTGGGGAGACACAGTGTGCTAGCTAGTTAGCAACACCATGTGTTAGCTTGCTACCTAGGACACTGTGTCGCCCCCACCTGCTGTTTACCGGAGAGAACCGTGCCCGACAGGCGGAGGCAAAGGACACTGTCTACCGGTTGTCCACGCCTTACAGTGTTGATAACGATCAAGCTAGCTAGCACACAGTGTTGTCCTAGCGTCATGTCTGTTGTGCTAGCTACCTTGATAGTTATCGACACTGTGTGCTAGCTATCTTGCTAGTTAGCATAACTTATTTGGTTGAAATGTTATACATCAAGGGTGGTCAACCATCTTCCAGGATAGTTTATGGGTGTGCAGGCGTTTATTCCAGTCCCCCTCTCACATACCACATTTTAGAAAATAGCTGCTCAATCGGAACTCGATAAACTGGCTCTGATGTATTTTGAGCAGGGCTTGATCAAATGCATATACACCCAGAACTTGTTTTTATATAGTTGCCTAACAGGTATTCTACTTTGGGGGGGTGGTTAAGAGCCTTGCACAATGACAGGAGATGGGATCAAAGAGCAGCCTCCTCGAGTCAATATTACATTATTCATACTTGTTTTTTTATTGTTTTTTTTTATACGTACATAGCAGGGTTTCAGTTAGCTGGTAATAGCCAGCTTTTGGCCGATTTTTGAGAGAAACCGCCTAAATAAAATTGGCGCTGGACAAACAAGAAGAGAAAATTCCAATGCAAAATAATGCTTTTTAGCCTATTGTTGGAAATACATTTGACTGGTCATGCTTATCGGTCTACAGGTTAATTTGCATAATTTAGTGGAATTAAATTGGCACTTGTGTACAGTATATTCGTTATGCATCTTATTTATCACACGGGTACAGCATACAGAAACAGAGCCTTTGTGGAAAATCTGTCAAAGCTCTAGAGCTGCTGTTATAGCATCTCAAACAGCAAATGCATTGGCAACGGAAGCCAGGCTTCATCAGTGCGTCACACACCACTTTGCAATGAACTGGAGGCAGTATGCATTTTGAAAACCTATACTTAATTGTTTGAAAGGTGAAGGGTTTACAGTATATTATGAGGCATGTCTTACCAAAATCAGACCATATCTGTGGAGCCAATTATTTTCTATTTGTTACTCATCATGTTGGTTGAGAAAGTAAATGTGGACAGTTATTCTAACATCAGAATTAGGTAAGAAGGACCGCACATTGTTGCATCCTCGACTTGCATGTTCTGTTTATGATTTACCATAATCTAAATGGGATTTCTGTCATCCTGAGCACCGTGGGTGCACACCCTAATCAGGTTACGCACACTAACAGTAACCCAGGTACATAGAGATGCCGCCAATTGTTGGTAATGGACATTTGGTTAAAAGTCATGAAATTCAATATTTCTAAATGTGTATGAACCTTAATTATTTCTTCACATATTAGTTGCAGCAATGTGCACATGGGGGTAGGCCTATGGGCGATTGTGGGAAAACACTGTTTTAAAATGCACACTGCACATGCGAGCAGTTTCATGGACAGAGATGGAAATATCCTTAGAAAGAGGTGAGATCTAAAGATGCAACAACTATAATGGGTTGCTAATATGGCTAGGATAATGCTTTTGGCTGCTAGACAATGAAAGCATGTTGAAAGAAAACCAATAGAACCGGAGAACAAATAAGGAAGTCTTTATAAAATAATTGCCTCCGTGTTTCTGTGGTGGGATTTTGGCTATAGGCTACTTTGAAGCAAAGTAAGCTATGCCTCATAATATGAAGTAAAACTTCCAGGTTTCAAACAATTAAGGAACAGAAAACATATAATGATGCTATGCTAATGATAGGCCTAACCGTCTTCGTCTTCTGGAAAGGCTTTCCCAAAAACCTTCTTTATTAAATGTTAACTAGCTACAAAGTCAACTATGGCTACCTGGCAGAATGATATCATCATTATTTGCATCAAGCCAGTGGCCATTTGTTTTGCAAACTCCATCTCATGTGCACCATTGAAACACTGCTAACCAAAAAACAGTGGTAGGTGCCTGTGCACTTGAATTAAAGGGTAACTACACCAAAAAAATCAAAGTGTGTTAGTTTTCCCAGACCTCAAGTGTTCTGCTGATGTGGTTTATGCATTATGATCTTGGAACATCCAATGTTGTTTTTCTATTCAAAAGTGACTTTGACAGCATAAATCTGAATAATCTGAATAAAAAGGGAAAAATCTGCCAAAAATGTCTGACTCAGTTGTCAGACTCATTTATCTGTTTCAATAGTTGGCCGGACTGGAAGACCAATATGGGATTTATAATGTTAGGTCATTCAGAGTGTATGTCACTGTTTCTCATAATTTTCACATGGTGCCTTTCCTTCTCCGAGCGGATCGTTCTGGATTTTCTTGGGGTCAATTTAGAGTATACCCGCTTCTCTAGATACCACTGCTGGTTTGAGACTGATTTCCCATTGTAGCCAATTCAGTTGCAGAAATTCAGTTACCAATTTAATCATTTAAAAAAAAAACTAAATTGATATCAGTAATAACACTAATTGATAGGTCTACCGTGTTACTTCTGTGAGCATTCATTATTCTCCTTTCATGATGTAGAGAACTTAGAAAATATCTTAAAGATATGTGGGTTTTTGGCAACTGAATGTCAAGACACAAGACAATGTTTCTTAAACTTACAAAAAAGCAGAACAGTTGTTGATAGTTGGCAGGATTCTTTACTTGATTATTGTTTTGATATATTTCTAATACTTTTAGACTTTTTGTGGTAGATGTTCTTCTTTTCCATAATTGTAACCAGAAATCAAAGCATTTGCTTATTCCTAATTTTTTTGTATGGATAATTGTTGTAAAATGTGAATGTGCCTTAATTTCTAAAATATATAGACTCTTAGCTTTTATTTGACATCCAGTTTGACATGCTTCTATGAACTTAACATGTTGTTCACGTGTCCTTTTACATGGAAATGACTCAGTATTATCTGCGAATAGGCATATTCTGAAGATAATTGCTTGGTAGCTACCCTTAATGGTGAAGTTGGCAAAGTGTCTTCCTTAGGGTGTCAAATTGGTAACTTAAATGTAGGCTATGCAGTGGTTTCCAGCAAGTCTTTGAAATACAAAATTACATCCGTGAAAGCCTTGAGTTTTAAAATGTGCACGCTGGTCTTCCACTCTGAAAAGCTATCGTTTCAAGAGCAGAATGCAAGCGGTGGTGTCAGTGATGGTCGTGCTTGTTAAATTAGCTGAGAGAACTGTCAGCACCCACGTTACTGCTTGCAGGCCCCTCCTACTAATGCTTCCTTGTGCAACCTTTTCTGCATTCAGTAAGAAGAAATGTGAAGTTTGAGGGGCCTGTTTTAAGAGTGCAACGTACAGAACGTTGAGGTAGAACGGTAGGCCTATAGTGTAGAATAGGGGTTCTGGTTAGTAATTCAAAATAGTTAACTTCATTAAGTTTATGTTTGCAATGTTCCTAAAATTGTTTCACCTTGCTGAATACACCCCAGAATGAGTCTTAAGAAATGTGTTTCTCCATTTCAAATGTTTGCCTCTTTTTGTTCAACTAATGCAACACACATCCTGACCATCCTTCAAGACAAATTGACAAACACAACAGATTGTGTTCGATGGGATGATCTAGTTCAAGAGTGAGACATGCAACCTGGCAGACCACACACACACACACACACACATCAAATACATATACAGTACCAGTCAAAAGTTTGGACACCTACTCATTCCAGGGTTTTTCTTTATTTTTACTATTTTCTACATTGTAGAATAATAGTGAAGACATCAAGACTATGAAATAACACATGGAATCATGTAGTAACCAAAAAAGTTTCACAAATCATAATATATTTGAGATTTTTCAAAATCACCTCCCTTTGCCTTGATGACAGCTTTGCACACTCTTGGGATTCTCTCAACCAGCTTCGAGGTAGTCACCTGGAATGCATTTCAATTAACAGGTGTGCCTTGTTAAAAGTTAATTTGTGGAATTTCTTTCCTCCTTAGTGCGTTTTAGCCAATCAGTTGTGTTGTGACAAGGTAGGCGTGGTATACAGAAGATAGCCCTATTTGGTAAAAGACCAAGTCCATATTATGGCAAGAACAGCTCAAATAGACTGTCGTTTCGCTTTGGTTATCATTGCTTTAAGACACGAAGGTCAGTCAATCTGGAAAATTTCAAGAACTTTGAACGTTTCTTCAAGTGCAGTCACAAAACCCATCAAGCGATATGATGAAACTGGCTCTCATGAGCACCGCCACAGGAAAGGAAGACCCAGAGTTACCTCTGCTGCAGAGGATAAGTTCATTAGAGTTACCAGCCTCAGAAATTGCAGCTCAAATAAATGCTTCAGAGTTCAAGTGACACATCTCAACATCATCTGTTCAGAGGAGACTGTCTGAATCAGGCCTTCATGGTTGAATTGCTGCAAAGAAACCACTACTAAAGGACACCAATAATAAGGAGATACTTGCTTTGGCCAAGAAACTCAAGCAATGGACATTAGACCAGTGGAAATCTGTCCTTTTGGTCTGATGGTTCCAAATTTGAGATTTTTGGTTTTTGGTCTTTGTGAGACGCAGAGTAGGTGAACGGATTATCTCCGCATGTGTAGTTCCCACCGTGAGCATGGAGGTGGGGGTGCTTTTCTGGTGACACTGTCAGTGATTTATTTAGAAGGCACACTCAACCAGCATGGCTACCACAGCATTTTGCAGTGATACGCCATCCCATCTGCTTGCACTTAGTGGGACTATCATTTGTTTTTCAACAGGACAATGACCCAACAGGCTTCCAGACTGTGTAAGGGCTATTTGACCAAGAAGGAGAGTGATGGAGTGCTGCATTAGATGACTTGGCCTCCACAATCAGCTGAGCCCTACCCCAATTAAGATGGTTTGGGATGAGTTGGACCGCAGAGTGAAGGAAAAGCAGCCAACAAGTTCTCAGCATATGTTGGAACTCTTTCAAGACACTTGGAAAATTATTCCAGGTGAAGTTGGTTGAGAGAATGCCAAGAGTACATCAAGGCAAAGGGTGGCTACTTTGAAGAATCTCATATGTTATATATTTTGCTTTAACACTTTTGGTTACTATATAATTCAATGTCTTATTTCATAGTTTTGCCATCTTCACTATTATTCTAAAATGTAGAAAATAGTAAAAATAAACTCTTGAATTAGTAGGTGTGTCCAAACTTTCTTCTGGTACTGTACATGAAATACCTATACATCCAAGATGTTAATATTTTTGATTACTTATACAATTTCAAGGGGCTTATTGCCATGATAGGCCTTTATGGTGAGTGATGATTTACGCCAAATGTTTCTTACACTACATCAAATGTTTTACTGAAACAAACTTGTTTTTCATTTAGATTTAATAACATTTTGTCCCCAAGATTGTGGAATATCCTTCTCCCTTTTTGGAATAGATTACTTTCTCTAGCACCGGCCTCTTCTGTAGGCCACATCTACAACACTACCTCAGATAAGATCTGTGCAGACTGAGCCAAGGAGGGACTGAACAAGAGGAACATTCATGTACTCTGATTGGCTGGGAGTCTAGCGAGGGGGAGAAAAGTAGGGAAGAGGGTGTGTTCTGCAATAGCAAACAAGCAGGGCCAGGGCAGCCACATGTCACAAACAACCACATCTGTCCTTAAATGTGGGAACCCATGTTAATACGTTCAGTGATGTCCCAAAGGTCTTGCTGTTGGGGGGGGGGGGGGGGGGTGCGAGTGGGTCTGTGATGTGTCATAGACGTGTACGAACCAACTTCCGTTTCTGGTGCCATAGGCACATAGGCCTATGTTTCAAACAAACCAGCATGCTCATGTCTTAGGGTGTTTGTGGTCTGCCCAGCGACGGTGTGAGGCTGAGCAGCCACTTGGCTTTAGCAGTGCATTCAAAACCTGTTAAAACCCTCGTGTTAAATCAATATTAAAATAAGCACCGGTACATACGCACAGCGGGGCGCCCTCCTATTTCTTCTCTCTCCTCTCTTTCTCATTTTCATTCTCCACCCCAGGATGACTGTGCTGAACTAAATGGCTAAATTAATTTCAGCAGTGCTCAGTAGAGCACGTACAGTGCCTTCAGAAAGTATTTCCACCCATTGAATTTTTCCTCTTGTTGTTGTTGTTACAGCCTGAATTTAAAATGGATTCAATTGAGATTCTTTGTCTCTGGCCTAAACACAATATTTATTTTATTTTTTTAGTAAATTTTTATTAACAGCTGAAATCTCTTCAGTCAATAAGGATTCAACCCCTTTGTTTTGGCAAGCGTAAATAAGTTCAGGTGTAAAAATGTGCTTAATATATCACTTAAGTTGCATGGACTCGCTCTGTGTGCAATAAGTGTTTAACATGATTTTTTTTTTTTAACGACTTCCTCATCTCTGTACCCCACACATTCAATTATCTGTAAGGTCCCTCAGTCGAGCAGTGAATTTCAAACACAGATTCAACCACAAAGACCAGGGAGGTTTTCCAATGCCTTGCAAAGAGGTGTACCTATTGGTAGATGGGTTAAAAGATTGAAAAGCAAAAATTTTGAATATCCCTTTGAGCATGGTGAAGTTAATAATTATGCTTTGGATGGTGTATCAATACACCCAGTCACTACAAAGATACAGGTGTCCTTCCTAACTCAGTTGCCGGAGAGGAAGGAAACCGCTAAGGGATTTCACTGAGGCTGCTGGTGACTTAAACAGTTAAAAAGAAAAATGTATTGGCTGGTTTAGGATAAAACTGTGGACGGATCAATGACACTGTAGTTACTCCACAATACTAAACTAATTGGCAATTGAAAAGAAGGAAGCCTGTACAGAAGAAAAAAATATTCCAAAACATGCATCCTGCTTGCAGCAAGGCACTAAGCAAATACTAAAAAATAAATGTGCCATAGCAATTAACACTTTGTATTCAGGACATAAAGTTATGTTTTGGGGCAAATCTAATACAACACATTACTGATTATCACTGTCCACTATGCTTGAAAATATGGTGGCTGCATCATGTTATAGGTATGCTTATAATCATTGAGGCCGGGGGAGTTTTTCAGGATAAAAAGACACCTGGGAGATGGATTCCTTTCAGCAGGACAAGGCCAAATCTACACTGGAGTTGTGTACCAAGAAGACGGTGGATGCTACAGTTTGGACTTTGATCTACTTGAAATTCTATGGCAAGACCTGAAAAGCGTTGTCTGTGAATGATCAACAGCCAATATGGCAGAGCTTGAACAATTTTGAAAAAGAATAATAGGCAAATGTTGCACAATCCAGGTGTGGAAAGATTTAAGATTTACCCAGAAATACTCACAGCTGTAATCGTTGTCAAAGGTGCTTCTACAAAGTATTAACTTCTCTAGGGCCAGTGGGACGATTTCGTCCCACCTACGTAACAGCCAGTGGAATCCCGTGGCGCGTTATTCAAATACCTTAGAAATGCTATTACTTCAATTTCTCAAACATATGACTATTTTACACCATTTTAAAGACAAGACTCTCGTTAATCTAACCACACTGTCCGATTTCAAAAAGGCTTTACAACGAAAGCAAAACATTAGATTATGTCAGCAGAGTACCCAGCCAGAAATAATCACACCCATTTTTCAAGCTAGCATATAATGTCACATAAACCCAGAACACAGCTAAATGCAGCACTAACCTTTGATGATCTTCATCAGATGACAACCCTAGGACATTATGTTATACAATACATGCATGTTTTGTTCAATCAAATTCATATTTATATCAAAAACCAGCTTTTTACATTAGCATGTGACGTTCAGAACTAGCATACCCCCCGCAAACTTCCGGTGAATTTACAAAAAATGTACTAAATTACTCACGATAAACGTTGACAAAAAGCATAACAATTATTTTAAGAATTATAGATACAGAACTCCTCTATGCACTCTATGTCCGATTTTAAAATAGCTTTTCAGTGAAAGCACATTTTGCAATATTCTAAGTAGATAGCCCGGCATCACAGGGCTAGCTATTTAGACACCCAGCAAGTTTAGCACTCACCAAAGTCAGATTTACTATTAGAAAAGTTTGATTACTTTTGGTGTTCTTCGTCAGAATGCACTCCCAGGACTTCTACTTCAATAACAAATGTTGGTTTGGTCCTAAATAATCCATAGTTATATCCAAATAGCGGCGTTTTGTTCGTGCGTTCAAGACACTATCCGAAAGGGTAAATAAGGGTTACGCGCCCGACGTGTTTCGTGACAAAAAAATTCTAAAAATTCCATTACCGTACTTCGAAGCATGTCAACCGCTGTTTAAAATCAATTTTTATGCCATTTTTCTCATAAAAAAGCGATAATATTCCGACCGGGAAAGCGTGTTTACGTTCAGAGAGAGAGAAAGTAAAAGCATGTGATCCCCTCGTGCACGAGCCTCAGTCTGATGGCCCTCTGATCGACCACCATCCAAACGCGCTAAAGTTTTTCAGCCAGCGGCTGGAATTACATCATTCAGCTTTTTCCCGGGTTCTGGGAGCCTATGGGAGCCGTAGGAAGTGTCACGATACAGCAAAGATCCTACATTTTCTTTAAACAGAGCCAAGAAGCCCAAGGAATGGTCAGAGAGGGTACTTCCTGTTTGGAATCTTCTCAGGTTTTTGCCTGCCATATGAGTTCTGTTATACTCACAGACACCATTCAAACAGTTTTCGAAACTTTAGGGTGTTTTCTATCCAAAGCCAATAATTATATGCATATTCTAGTTTCTGGGCAGTAGTAATAACCAGATTAAATCGGGTACGTTTTTTATCCGGCCGTGTAAATACTGCCCCCTAGCCCTAACAGGTTAACACGGGTGTGAATACTTATGTAAATTAGTTACTTTTTCATTACATTTCCTAAAAAAACACAACTTTGTCATAATGGGGAATAGTTTTTTTTCTAAAACGCAATCACTTGGAATTCACAACAAAATATGGAATAAGTCAATGGGTATGACTACTTTCTGAAGGCACTGTAGAAGTCCCTCAACACGAGGCTTCGCACAGCTGGTCTTGGCAACGCTGCCCTCACCTCGTTGTCTTTTTTGTTGTTGTAAGGTTTTCCTTCTTTCCCTCTTGTGGAAGAGCTCTTCCAGTTGTGCCTTTCACCGAGCAGTTGTTGCAGTTGCTACTGTCAATTTTCTCAGTTACTAATAGTTGTAGCTAAATCTGCTGTGTTCTGTGGTTAAAAATACAGTGGCACCGTACTGGATGGTGGCCGTTTTGCAAGCTCTGACCCAACTTTGCTATTTTGTGTATCTTTTGTTTATTTTTACCTTATATTTAGAGAAATTATCATTTCTTACAACTGACAAGAACTTTTGAACATCAGCTCGGCAGTTGCTTAACTCAATTCCAGGTTCAGATTAAGGTGACAGGAGAACCGGTCACCTCTTCCCTCCATTCTACTGGCCACTTGATGATGATAAGATGGATGACTTCCGATCACAGATTTGCTACCAGAGAGACACTCTACAATGTTCTCTGCTTTTCTGAAACATTAGTCTCAGACAAGACCCCCCCCCCCCCCCATGGCAGTCCAACTCGATGGATTCGTCATTCACCGTAACGATAGGACAGTGGAGTCGGGGGAAATCGAGAGGAGGGGTGGGTTTGCTTCTGCATTAACTTGTTCGACTGTCGGCCCATTGTTCACCCGTCTTGGAATACCTCATGGCATTTAACCAACACTCATCTCCCGAGGGAGTTTTCAGCTGTTATCGTGACTTTCATCAACACGTCTCCCTTGCCACTAGGGGCAATAAAGACTACTGTTATTCTACCCACAAGCAAATCAGATCATGACTCCGTACTCCTGCTTCCTGTTTACAAGAAGTAGTTCAAACAGGAATCACCCATGACTCTCTCAGTTCAGAAATGGACTCCAGGACCGCTTTGCTGGCGTTGGACTCCGTCGATAACATTGAGCTAACCACCGGTTTCATTAGGAAGTGCATCGACAACGTCCCCACAGTTAAGGTTTGCTGCTTCCCCACTCAGTCTTGGATTAAAACTGAGGTTGGCGCTAAACTAAAGGGTAGGTCTACCGCACACAGGGCTATCGCAAACAACCCTGATGCTACGGCTGAGGACAGGAACAAGTACAAGAAGTCCCACTATGACCTCCAGAGTCGTCTAACAAGAAGGACAATATAGGAATAAGGTGGAATCATATTACACAGGCTCTGACACCTGCCACTTTTGTCAGGGGCTACAGCCCATTATGGGTTAAAAAGGAAGACCCAGACATGATCTGCCCAACCGATGCCTTTCTAACAGACAAACTCAATACATTTTAGGCACGCTTTGACAGTAACTACATTGTGCCGGGTGTGAGGGTCTCCACTAACCCAGAAGATTGGGTGATCTTGCTCTCCGAGGCCGACGTAATAAAAGTCTTCAATCAGGTCAATACACGCAGGGTCGGGGGGCCAGATGGTATTCCAGGGCGCATTCTCAGAGCATGCGCAGAACAGCTGGCAGGAATATTCATGGTCATTTTCAACTTCTCCTTGTCCCAGTCTGTAATCCCAACATGTTTTATGATGACCACCATCATTCCTGTTTCTATGAACTTTAAGGCTTCATGCCACAATGACTACCGCCCTGTAGCACTCACATCTGTAATCATGAAGTGCTTTGAGTGGCTGGTTATGGCACACATCAACTCCATCACCCTAGACCAACTCTAATTTGCATTCCGCCCCAACAGATCCATAGATGATGCGATCTCAATTGCGCTCCACACTACCCTCATCCACCTCGATAAGAGCAATGCCTATGTGGGAATGCTTTTCATTGACTACAGCTCAGCGTTCAACACAATTGTCCCCTCCAAGCTTGTCACCAAGCTGAGGACTCTGGGACTGAACATCTCCCTCTGCAACTGGATCCTGGACTTCCTGACGGGCCGACCCCAGGTGGTGAATTTAGGCAACATCACCTCCGCCACACTGACCCTCAACACAGGGGTGTGTGCTTAGTACTCCCTGTTCACCCATGACTGTGTAGGCACACATGACTCCACCACCACCAAGTTTGCTGACGACACAATGGTGGTAGGCCTGATCACTGGCGACGATGAGACTACAGGGAGGAGGTCAGTGACCTGGCAGTGTGGAGCTAGAACAACAACCTCTCAACGCCAGTAAGACCAAGGAGCTGATCGTGTACTACAGGGGGAGGCTGCAGTTGAGCAGGTTGAGCGCTTCAAGTTCTTGTGTCCAAATCACTTACCTTAAAAAGGTCCATACAACCGCACAGTCGTGAAGGTGGTGCAACAGCGTCTCTTCCCCCTCAGGAGGTTAACTGTTTAGCAAGGGCACTCAAATCCTCAGCTGTACCATTTGAGAGCGTCTTGACTGGCTGTATCACTGCTTGGTATGGCAATAGTACAATCTAAACACAATTCCCCATAATGACGAAGCGAAAACAGTTTTTTTTAAATGTTTGATAAAAAATAAACGGATACCATATTTACATACGTATTAGACACAAAATTGAGCTCAGGTGCATCCTGTTTCCATTGATCATCCTTGATGTTTCTACAACTTGATTGGAGGCCACCCGTGGTAAATTCAATTGATTGACATGATTTGGAAAAGTACACACCTGTCTATAAAAGGTCCCACAGATGACCGTGCATGTCAGAGCAAAAACCAAGCCATGAGGTCGAAGGAATTGTCCCTAGAGCTTTGAGACAGGATTTCATCGAGACACAGATCTGCGGAAGTGTACCAAAACATTTCTGCAGCATTGAATGTCCCCAAGAACACAGTGGCCTCCATCATTTTTAAATGGAAGAAGTTTAGAACCACAAAGACTCTTCCTAGAGCTGGCCGACCAGCCAAACTGATAAATCTGGAGAGAAGGACCTTGGTCAGGGAGGTGACCAAGAAACCGATGGTCACTCTGACAGCGCTCTAGAGGTCTTCTGTGGAGATGGGAGAACCTTCCAGAAGGACAACCATCTATGCCGCACTTCACCAATTAGGCCTTTATGGTAAAGTGGCCAGATGGAAGCCACTCCTCAGTAAAAGGCACATGACAGCCTGCTTGGAGTTTGCCAAAAGGCACCTAAAGGACTCTCAGACCATGAGAAACAAGATCCTCTGGTCTGATGAAACCAACATTGAACTCTTTGGCCTGAATGCCAATCGTCATTTCTGGAGGGAACTTGGCACCGTCCCTGCGGCGAAGCATGGTGGTGTCAGCATGATGCTGTGGGGATGTTTTTCAGCGACAGGTACTGGGAGACTAGTCAGGATCGAGGGAAAGCGGAACGGAGCAAAGTACAGAGATACTAGATGAAAAGCTGCACCAGGGCGCTCAGGACCTCAGACTGAGGCGAAGGTTCACCTTCCAACAAGACAACGACCCTAAGCACACAGCCAAGACAATGCAGGAGTGGCTTCAGGACAAGTCTCTGAATTAGCAGTCGACCGATTTAATCGGCACGTCCCATTTAATTATGGGCCGATTTAAAGTTTTCATAACAATCGGTAGTCAGCCTTTTTGGATGCTGAATAACTTGCAATCCACGAGGAAACTGCGTGGCAGGCTTGACCACCTGTTACGCAAGTGCAGCGTCAAAAGGACCTTGTGGCTGCAAGGAGCCAAGGTAAATTGCTAGCTAGCATTAAACTTCTCTTGATAGTAAATCTTAACTAGTGATTATGTTAACTACACAGGGTTGACGATATTACTAGGTTAACTAGCTTGTCCTGCGTTGCATATAATCAATGCTGTGCTTGTTATCATCGAATCACAGCCTACTTCGCCAAACGGGTGATGATTTAAAATCAATACACAGAAGTATATATTTTTTTAAACCTGCATATTTAGTTAAAATAAATTAATGTTAGCTGGCAATATTAACTAGGAAAATTGTCACTTCTCTTGCGTTCATTGCAAGCAGATTCAGGGAATATACAACCGTTTGCGCTGCCTGGCTCGTTGCGCTGCCTGGCTCGTAACAAAGACCGTAATAAATTTGCCAGAATGATTTACATGATTATGGCATAACATTGAAGGTTGTGCAATGTAATAGCAATATTTAGACTTAGGGTTTCCACCCGTTCTTTAACTGAAATAATAAATGTTTTATTTTCGAATGATAGTTTCCGGATCTGACCATATTAATGACCGAAGGCTCTTATTTCTGTGTTTTATTATAATTAAGTCTATGATTTGATAGAGCAGTCTGACTGAGCGGAGGTAGGCAGCAGCAGGCTCGTAAGCATTAATTCAAACAGCACTTTCCTGTGTTTGCCAGCAGCTCTTCGCAATGCTTGAAGCACAGCGATGTTTATGACTTCAAGCCTATCAACTCCCGAGATTAGGCTGGCAATACTAAAGTGCCTGTAAGAACATCCAATAGTCAAAGGTATATGAAATACAAATGGTATAGAGAGAAATAATCAACGCGTCATAATTCCTATAACTACAACCTAAAACTTCTTAACTGGGAATATTGAAGAACTGCGAATATTGAACCACCAGTTTTCATTTGTTCTCATGTTCTGAGCAAGGCACTTATACGTTAGCTTTTTTTACATGGCACATATTGCACTTTTACTTTCTTCTCCAACACTTTTTGCATTTTTTTAAACCAAATTGAACATGTTTCATTATTTATTTGAGACTAAATAGATTTTATTTATGTATTATGTTAAGTTAAAATAAAAGGGTTCATTCAGTATTGTTGTAATTGTCATTATTACAAATATATATAAAAATCAGCCGATTTCAATCGGTATTGGCTTTTTTTGGGTCCTCCAATAATCGGTATCGGCGGTGAAAAATCATAATCGGTCGACCTTTACTCTGAATGTCCTTGAGTAGCCCAGCCAGAGCTCGGACTTGAACCCGATCGAACATCTGGAGAGACTTGAAAATAGCTGTGCAGCGACGCTCCCTTTCAAACCTGACAGAGCTTGAGAGGGTCTACAGAAAATAATAGGAGAGACTTCCGAAATGCAGGTGTGCCAAGCTTGTAGCGTCATACCCAAGAAGACTCGAGGCTGTTGCTGCTAAAGGTGCTTCAACAAAGTACTGAGTAAAGGGTCTGAATACTTATGTAAATGTCATATTTCCAGTTTTTGTATTTTTAATACATTTGCAAAAATTTCTATGAACCTGTTTTTGCTTTATCATTATTGGGAATTGCGTGTAGATTGAGGGGGAAAAAATACAATTTAATCCATTTTAGAATAAGGCTGTAACAATGTGGAAACTCAAGCCATCCTAATACTTTCTGAATGCGATGTGTATATACTCAACAAAATATAAACGCAACATTTAAAGTGTTGGTCCCATGTTTCATGAGCTGAAATAAAAGATCCCTGAAATTTTTCGTACGCACAAAAAGCTTATTTTTCTCCTGTTTTTTGGCTGAAATTTGTTTACGTCCCTGTTAGTGAGCATTTCTCCTTTACCAAGATTATCCATCTACCTGACAGGTGGGGCATATCAAGAAGTTGATTAAACAGCATGATCATTACACAGGTCCACCTTTTGCCGGGGACTATAAAGGCCACTAAAATGTGCAGTTTTGTCACATGACACAGATGTTTTGAGGTGAGCAAGACAAAATAGATGATCGTGGACTACAGATAAATGAGGGCTGAATTTGAATGTTTATTTCTTTATCATAAGCTGCCTCCAACGTCGTAGAAAATTTGGCAGTTCGTCCAATCGGCCTCCCAACCGCAGACCATGTGTATAGCATTGTGTGGGCCAGTGGTTTGCTGATGTCAACGTGAACAAAGTGCCCCATGGTGGGGTTGTGTTATGGGCAGGCATAAGCTACTGACAATGAACACAATTGCATTTTTTTATGGCAATTTGAGACACATTGTGAGGCCCATACATTTAAAAATATAAAGCATTCTGTGACCATCAAATCTGTATTCCCAGTTGTGAAATCTGTTGATTTGGGCCTAATTTATTTATTTCAATTGACTGATTTATTCATATGAACTTTAACTCGGTAAAATCTTAGGAATTGTTGAATTATTTTGAGTATTTCTGTTCAGTATACATTGTTATGGATTACTTCATTGTTGGAGTTAATGCTTTTTAAAAAAGCATTTCACTGTACTTGTGCATGTGACATGAACTTGAAACTAGTTGTTAGTGGGCGAGATAGGTGGTGGTAACCTCAGCAAATTTGCTAGTCAAAGTTGAGTAGGAGTGATGTGACTTACATCCTGGCCCCTTTTTATTTGTGTGTTTTTGCATGCTTCGCATCTTGAGGCATGGGAAGTTAACATACGTCAACTGAAAGAAACTTCTCTAACTTTTGAACCAGTACGCCTGATTCACCTAGTAAACTAATCATCAAGCTCTTGATTGGTTAAATCAGATTGGCTGGTGGGGAATATAACAAAAGGTGATTTGCTGAACTAGCCCGGGCACTGGTCCAAGCAGGTTTGGAAATGGAATATGTTGCATTGAAAGATCTCTATGGCATAAAATATTGGCATTCATTGCCATTATCCATGTGTCTAACTGGTGGACACAGAGAGATGACAGACATTGGTGGTTGTTGGGATTTCAGAAGTCCACTGTCTCATAGTATACTCAAACAGGTCACATTTACAATACAGTTTGTCATCTTCACTAGCAAGACACATTTTGCATATCTCCAATGTCCATGGTTTAATAAATAATCTCTCTCTTGTTCTCCCCTTCCCGGTCCACAGAATGTCATCAGAGTACAAGAGTCTGGATCCCTCTGACCACGGACCGTCTCCTCCCCTGAGCAGCACTGGGGGGGGCTCCCCCTCAGACAGCCCCTCCCCTGCCTCCACAGACAGGCGCCCCCGTGGCCGGCCTCGTAAGGATGCAGGCGCGCCCACGCGAGTACCCACACCTCAAAAGAAGTAGGTCCCATTCGCTCTAACCTTGATGTGATGCTTAGTGGGGGGTGCCTGTGCTTGGGTTTGACTGCTTTGCTGATGGTATCGCCCTCCATGGTTTCACTGGGCCGTGTGGCATTTGGCCAGTATTATGTTATCCTTTTTGATGTATTTTACTAAGCAGTTTAGTTGTTCTGGAGGGGGTCTTTGTTTTTGGTGGTAGTGAGATGTAAATGCTTAATTCATATTGTAGAGGATAAAACACCATTAAGTCTACCGACTGATCTCTCTGTGGCTGGTTTAAGCTCAATCTTGCCATTTCTTTCAAAGCAGCTTTTTTGTTGTTGATAATAATCACCCTACCTCATCCCCACAACCCCATAGGTCCACTAAATCAATGTATTAAGTACCATGAATTATTACATCTGCTACTCACTACTAGGCCTCCCAAATGAATCATACGAGGAAGGAAGGGCATGTGCGCTGATGTGGCTGCAGGGATCACTCAAGTTAACCCCAAACATTACACGTGGGGATGGGGATTTGTGTGTGTTTGGAGAGGGAAGCAGAATCACGAAGCGCGACGTAGAGCTAAGCTATGCACCGATTCCACCTCGAGGAGCCACTCAAGTGTTTTGAGGTGCATTAGCACTGAGGAAGCTTAGCGCCCGCGAGGCACACAAGGAGATGCTGCCTAGAAACGAACAATGTACGCGGCGGCTATTAATGTTTTTTATCTTTTGGTTGTTACATTTTTGTCTCCGAGATATCCCGACATTCATCTTTTCACGTGGCAAGACTCATAAAGGAGAGAAAGTATTGCTTTCATCCTGGTGTCTTATTGGTCTAATGTCATTCTTATGTAGCTACCTTCTATCAGTGCACAACAAAACCAATCTGGAAGAACTGTAGGAGATGGACTGCTCAAATGACATGGAGAAGGAGTACACTGTAACATTTTGGGGAGGGGGTTTGATCTTCAGATGGAGGGTGTGCTTGGTTACTTCCTACTAATGTGACGGGCCGAACAGGCCCCCATTAACATGGAGCGGGTCGAGAGTTTCAAGTTCCTTGGTGTCCACATCACCTACAAACTAGCATGGTCCAAACACACCAAGACAGTCGTGAAGAAGGCACGACAACACCTTTTCCCCCTCAGGAGACTAAAAATATTTTGCATGGGTCCCCAGATACTCAAAAAGTTCTACAGCTTCACCATCGAGAGCATCCTGACCGGTTGCATCACTGCCTGGTATGGCAACTGCTCGGCATCCGAACGTAAGGCTCTACAGAGGGTAGTGCGTACTGCCCAGTACATCAATGGGGCCTAGCTTCCTGCCATCCTGGACCTAAATGCTAGGTGGTTTTTACACCGCTGCTACTCGCTGTTTATTATCTATGCACAGTCACTTTACCCCTACCTACATGTACATATTACCTCGACTTACCTGTACCCCCGAACATTGACTCGGTACCGCTACCCCCTGTATATACCGTAAATTCCGGACTATAATCCGCAACTTTTTTTCCCAGGCTTTGAACCTCGCGGCTTAAACAATGACGCAGCTAATATATGGATTTTTTCCCGCTTTCAATTTTTTTATTTTCTTAAAAAAAACACATTCTGTGACGTGCTCAGTTTTTTGGCGGCATGAAGCTTTCATTAGACCAATGAAATTGCCAAACGGGTTAAGGTCAAACAACTTTTTTGTTTACTGTTTAGATTAAATCGAGCGCTCTCAAACTTCCCATCATTCTGATTATGGTAGTCATTTTGTCACCCTCATCATGGCAAAGTGTAAAGTTCATTTTGTTTCAATGTACCGGTAGGCACCTGCGGCTTATTTATGTTCAAAATAATATCTTTTTTTAAATTCAGTGGGTGCGGCTTATATTCAGGTGCGCTTAATAGTCCGGAAATTACAGTAGCCTCGTTATTATTTTATGCTTTAGTTTATTTAGTAAATATTTTCTTTACCAACAACGCAGTTCAAGAAATAGAGTTAAGGTTCTTGTAAGTTAGCATTTCACAGTAAGGTCTACCTACACCTGTTGTATTCAGCATTTCACGGTAAGGTCTACACCTGTTGTATTCAGCATTTCACGGTAAGGTCTACACCTGTTGTATTCGGCGCATATGACAAATAAAATTTGATTTGAGTTTGATTAGCATGGCACCTGACACTGCAGGTAGAAACGCCATAGGGCCGCATAGCTGATGGTGCTTTGCACACTAACACTGTCACGGTACCGTATGTACGCCGCCTCGGGAGCGACTGCCTAACACTGTACGGTACCGTATGTACGCCGCCTCGGGAGCGACTGCCTAACACTGTAAGGGTACCGTATGTACGCCGCCTCGGGAGCGACTGCCTAACACTGTCACGGTACCGTATGTACGCCGCCTCGGGAGCGACTGCCTAACAAGCGGCGGCCTAACAAGCGGCGGCCTTAGTGTATTTCCAGTTTGTTGCCTTTCATATACATAGTGTTGGATAGAAACGCCAACTGAGAACCCACAATCCTGAGGTTCTTTTTGACAGCCCCGCCACTTGGTTTGGTATAAAGGGATGGGGCTAGAGAAATGTAATCACTCAAATTCATGCGCTATGGATGCAACCAACAGTCATATGATTGGCTACGACAGCTGTACTAAGCTAACGAGGTGTGTGTGTGTGTACGCGTATGTACAGTGCATTCGGGAAGTATTCAGTCTTCTTGACTTTTCCACATTTTGTTTACATTTACATTTCAGTCATTTAGCAGACGCTCTTATCCAGAGCGACTTACAGTAGTGAATGCATACATTTCACAATTTTTCCCCCCGTACTGGTCCCCCGTGGGAACCGAACCCACAACCCTGGCGTTGCAAACACCATGCTCTACCAACTGAGCCACACGGGACCATTACAGCCTTATTCTAAAATTCAGTTTTTTTTTTTAACTCATCAATCTACACACACTACCCCATAATGACAAAGTAAAAACAGGTTTTTAGATTGTTTGGCAAATCTATAAAAACTAACGTTTACTTAAGTATTCAGACCCTTTACTCAGTACTTTGTATAAACACCTTTGGCACCGATTACAGCCTCGAGTATTATTGTTATGACGCTACAAGCTTGGCACACCTGTCTTTCAGGTCTCTTCAGAGATGTTAGCTCGGATTAAATTCCGGGTTCTGGCTGGGCCACTCAAGGATATTCAGAAACTTGTCCCGAATCCACTCCTGCGTTGTCTTGGCTGTGTACTTAGGGTCGTTGTCCTGTTGGAAGGTGAACATTCGCCTCAGTCTGAGGTCCTGAGCGCTCTGGAGCAGGTTTTCATCAAGAATCTCTCTCTACTTTGCTCCGTTCATCTTTCCCTCGATCCTGACCAGTCTCCCAGTCCCTGCCGCTGAAAACATCCCCACAGCATGATGCTGCCACCACCATGCTTCACTGTAGGGATGGTGCCAGGTTTACTCCAGACCTGACCCTTGGCATTCAGGCCAAAGAGTTCAATCTTGGTTTCATCAGTCCAGAGAATCTTGTTTCTCATGCTCTGAGAGTCCTTTAGGTGCCTTTTAGCTAACTCCAAGCGGGCTGTCATGTGCCTTTTTTTACTGAGGAGTGGCATCCATCTGGCCACTCTACCATAAAGGCCTGATTTGTTGGAGTGTTGCAGAGAAGGTTGTCCTTCTGGAAGTTTCTCCCATCTCCACAGAGGAATTCTAGAGCTCCGTCAGTGCTGCAGATATTTTTTTGGTTCCCTTCCCCAGATCTGTGCCTTGACTCAATCCCGTCTCGGAGCTCTACGGATATTTCTGTCAATTGTGGGACCTTATATAGACAGGTGTGTGCCTTCCCAAATCATGTCCAATCAATTGAATTTACTAGAGGTCGACCGATTAATCGGAATGGCCGATTTAATTAGGGCCGATTTTAAGATTTCATAACAATCGGAAATCGGTATTTTTGGACACCGATTAGTTATAAAAAAAATTCTAATAATAATAAGAATTTACAATTTAAATATATTTTTTGACCTTTATTTAACTAGGCAAGTCAGTTAATTAAGAACACATTCTTATTTTCAATGACGGCCTAGGAACGGTGGGTTAACTGCCTTGTTCAGGGGCAGAACGACAGATTTTTACCTTTGAATCCCTGAGCTGACATCTTGCAATCTTACAGTTAACTAGTCCAACGCTCTAACCACCTGCTTTACATTGCACTCCATGAGGTTACGCGAATGCAGTAAGAAGCTAAGGTAAGTTGCTAGCTAGTATTAAACTTATCTTAAAAAAACAATCAATCAATCATAATCACTAGTTAACTACACGTGATTGATGATATTACTACACTGCTCAAAAAAATAAAGTGAACACTTAAACAGCACAATGTTACTCCAAGTCAATCACACTTCTGTGAAATCAAACTGTCCACTTAGGAAGCAACACTGATTGACAATACATTTCTTCACATGCTGTTGTGCAAATGGAATAGACAACAGGTGGAAATTATAGACAATTAGCAAGACACCCCCAATAAAGGAGTGGTTCTGCAGGTGGGGACCACAGACCACTTCTCAGTTCCTATGCTTCCTGGCTGATGTTTTGGTCACTTTTGAATGCTGGTGGTGCTTTCACTCTAGTGGTAGCATGAGACGGAGTCTACAACCCACACAAGTAGCTCAGGTAGTGCAGCTCATCCAGGATGGCACATCAATGCGAGCTGTGGCAAGAAGGTTTGCTGTGTCTGTCAGTGTAGTGTCCAGAGCATGGAGGTGCTACCAGGAGACAGGCCAGTACATCAGGAGACGTGGAGGAGGCCGTAGGAGGGCAACAACCCAGCAGCAGGACCGCTACCTCCGCCTTTGTGCAAGGAGGAGCAGGAGGAGCACTGCCAGAGCCCTGCAAAATGACCTCCAGCGGGCCACAAATGTGCATGTCTGCTCAACCGGTCAGAAACAGACTCCATGAGGGTGGTATGAGGGCCCGACATCCACAGGTGGGGGTTGGGCTTACAGCCCAACACCGTGCAGGACGTTTGGCATTTGCCAGAGAACACCAAGATTAGCAAATTCGCCACTGGCGCCCTGTGCTCTTCAGAGATGAAAGCAGGTTTCTCACTGAGCACATGTGACAGACCTGACAGAATCTGGAGACGCCGTGGAGAACGTTCTGCTGCCTGCAACATCCTCCAGCATGACCGGTTTGGTGGTGGGTCAGTCATGGTGTGGGGCGGCATTTCTTTGGGGGGCCGCACAGCCCTCCATGTGCTCGCCAGAGGTAGCCTGACTGCCATTAGGTACCGAGATGAGATCCTCAGACCCCTTGTGAGACCGTATGCTGGTGCGGTTGGCCCTAGGTTCCTCCTAATGCAAGACAATGCTAGACCTCATGTGGCTGGAGTGTGTCAGCAGTTCCTGCAAGAGGAAGGCATTGATGCTATGGACTGGCCCGCCCGTTCCCCAGACCTGAAGCCAATTGAGCACATCTGGGACATCATGTCTCGCTCCATCCACCAATGCCACGGATGCTTTAGTCCAGGTCTGGGAGGAGATCACTCAGGAGACCATCTGCCACCTCATCAGGAGCATGCCCAGGCGTTGTAGGGAGGTCATACAGGCACGTGGAGGCCACACACACTACTGAGCCTCATTTTGACTTGTTTTAAGGACATTACATCAAAGTTGGATCAGCCTGTAGTGTGGTTTTCCACTTTAGTTTTGAGTGTGACTCCAAATCCAGACCTCCATGGGTTGATAAATTGGATTTCCATTGATTATTTTTGTGTGATTTTTGTTGTCAGCACATTCAACTATGTAAAGAAAAAAGTATTTAATAAGATTATTTCTTTCATTCAGATCTAGGATGTGTTGTTTAAGTATTCCCTTTATTTTTTGGAGCAGTATAGTTTATCTAGCCTGTCCTGCGTTGCATATAATCGCTTAGGTACACGTTGCTTCAACCATAAACATCAATGCCTTTCTTAAAATCAATACACAAGTATATATTTTTAAACCTGCATATTTAGCTAAAAGAAATCCAGGTTAGCAGGCAATATTAACCAGGTGAAATTGTCATTTTGCGTTCATTGCACGCAGAGTCAGTGTATATGCAACAGTTTGGGTCGCCTGGCTCTTGGCGAACTAATTTGCCAGAATTTTACGTAATTATGACATAACATTGAAGATTGTGCAATGTAACAGGAATAACGTTTTGATTTCGAGATGATAGTATCCGGATTCGAGCATATTAATGACCGAAGGCTTGTCTTTCTGTGTGTTTATTTAAGTCTATGATTTGATAGAGCAGTCTGACTGCGCGGTGGTAGGCACCAGCCGGCTCGTAAGCATTCCTTCAAACAGCACTTTCGTGCGTTTTACCAGCAGCTCTTCGCAATGCTTCAAGCATTGCGCTGTTTATGACTTAAAGCCTATCAACTCCCAAGATTAGGCAGGTGTAACCGATGTGAAATGGCTAGCTAGTTAGCCGGGTGCGCGCTAATAGCGTTTTAAACGTCACTCGCCCTGAGACTTGGAGTAGTTTTTTCCCTTCTTCTGCATGGGTATCGCTGCTTCGAGGGTGGCTGTTGTCGATGTGTTCCTGGTTTGAGCCCAGGTAGGAGCGAGGAGAGGGACGGAAGCTATACTGTTACACTGGCAAGACTAAAGTGCCTATAAGAACATTCAATAGTCAAAGGTATATGAAATACAAATCGTATAGAGAGAAATAGTCCTATAATTCCTATAATATCTACAACCTAAAACATCTTACCTGGGAATATTGAAGACTCATGTGAAAAGGAACCACCAGCTTTCATATGTTCTCATGTTCTGAGCAAGGAAATTAAACGTTAGCTTTTTTACATGGCACAAATTGTACTTTTACTTTCTTCTCCAACACTTTGTATTTGCATTATTTAACCTCTCTGGGCAAGCGTCCCACCTACTCAACAGCCAGTTGAATCCCGTGGCGCGTTATTCAAATACCTTAGAAATGCTATTACTTCAATTTCTCAAACATATGACTATTTTACAGCATTTTAAAGACAAGACTCTCGTTAATCTAACCACACTGTCCGATTTCAAAAAGGCTTTACAACGAAAGCAAAACATTAGATTATGTCAGCAGAGTACCCAGCCAGAAATAATCAGACACCCATTTTTCAAGCTAGCATATGTCACATAAACCCAAAACACAGCTAAATGCAGCACTAACCTTTGATGATCTTCATCAGATGACAATCTTAGGACATTTTGTTATACAATACATGCATGTCTGTTCAATCAAGTTCATATTTATATCAAAAACCAGCTTTTTACATTAGCAGGTGACTAGCATTCCCACCGAACACTTCCGGTGAATTTACTAAATTACTCACGATAAACGTTCACAAAAAACATAACAATTATTTTAAGAATTATAGATACAGAACTCCTCTATGCACTCGATGTCCGATTTTAAAATAGCTTTTCGGTGAAAGCACATTTTGCAATATTCTAAGTAGATAGCCCGGCATCACAGGGCTAGCTATTTAGACACCCAGCAAGTTTAGCATTCACCAAAGTCAGATTTACTATAAGAAAAATGTTATTACCTTTGCTGTCTTCGTCAGAATGCACTCCCATGACTTCTACTTCAATAACAAATGTTGGTTTGGTCCCAAATAATCCATAGTTATGTTCAAACAGCGCCGTTTTGTTCGTGCGTTCAAGACACTATCCGAAGGGTAAATAAGGGTTACGAGCATGGCGCATTTTGTGACAAAAAATGTCTAAATATTCCATTACCGTACTTCGAAGCATGTCAACCGCTGTTTAAAATCAATTTTTATGCCACTTTTCTCGTAAAAAAGCGATAATATTCCGACCGGCAAAGCCTGTTTACATTCAACGAGAGAGAAAGTAAAAGCATGCTATCCCCTCATGCACGAGCGTCGTCTAATGGCCCTCTGATAGAGCACTTGCCAAACGCGCTAGTGTGTTTCAGCCTGGGCCTTGAATTACGTCATTCAGCTTTTTCCCGGGTTCTGAGAGCCTATGGGAGCCGTAGGAAGTGTCACATTACAGCAAAGATCCTCAGTCTTCAATAAAAAGAGCCAAGATGGACAACAACTTGTCAGACAGGCCACTTCCTGGTCAGAATCTTCTCAGGTTTTTGCCTGCCATATGAGTTCTGTTATACTCACAGACACCATTCAAACAGTTTTAGAAACTTTAGGGTGTTTTCTATCCAAAACCAATAATTATATGCATATTCTAGTTACTGGGCAGGAGTAGTAACCAGATTAAATCGGGTACGTTTTTTATCCGGCCGTGTAAATACTGCCCCCTATCCCCAACAGGTTAAACCAAATTGAACATGTTTCATTATTTATTTGAGGCTAAATTGATTTTATTGATGTATTATATTAAGTTAAAATAAGTGTTCATTCAGTATTGTTGTAATTGTCATTATTACAAATTAACGTTTTCTCAAAAAAAATCGGCCGATTTAATCGGTACCGGCTTTCTATCCCCTCCAATAATCGGTATCGGCGTTGAAAAATCATAATCGGTCGACCTCTAGAATTTACCACAGTTGGACTCCAATCAAGTTGAAGAAACAGCTCAAGGATGATCAATGGAAACAGGATGCACCTGAGCTACATTTTGTCTCATAGCAAAGGGTATGAATACTTATGTAAATAAGGTATTTCTGTTTTTTATTTTAAATATTGGGTATTGTGTTTAGATTGAAGAGAAAAATAAAGATTTTTTTTTTAAAATTAGTCTAAAGTAACAAATTGGGAAAGTCAAGGTCTGAATACTTTCGGAATGCACTGTATAAGGTATTTATGTAGGCCTATATTATTATTATTATTATTATTATTATTATTATTTTAAAAGGCCATTGGACATTCCAAAATCTCCCAGATTGGGTCTTAAAACTCCTGGGCGCTACTTAGTGGTATTAAGAACTCGTAACAGCTTGGCTGGCCTAGACAAACTGTCACCTGGGCTGATTATGGGCCATAAACACATGACTGGTGTTAAAATGTTGTCACCACTGACTTCCTAGGAAAATGTGTATATGGGTGATGCTGTGTGCTCCTGGTATGTTTGTCTATTAGTATTCTTTGTGTGTGTGTGTGTGTGTGTGTAAATATTTGTATGACCATAACAAGAATCAACAACTGAGACATAAACTGAACACGTTCCACATACATGTGACTAACAAATTGAATGATATGTCCCTGAACAAAGGGGGGGTCAAAATGAAACGTAACAGTCAGTATCTGGTGTGGCCACCAGCTGCATTAAGTACTGCAGTGCATCTCCTCCTCTTGGACTGCACCAGAGTTGCCAGTTCTTGCTGTAAGATGTTACGCCTGGCTACATCTGCAGTCCTCATGCCTCCTTGCAGCATGCCTAAGGCACGTTGACGCAGATGAGCAGGGACTCTGGGCATCTTTCTTTTGGTGTTTTTCAGTGTCAGTAGAAAGGCCTCTTTAGTGTCCTAAGTTTTCATAACTGTGACCTTAATTGCCTATCGTGTGTAAGCTGTTAGTGTCTTAATGACCATTCCACAGGTGCTTGTTCATTATTTGTTTATGGTTCATTGAACAAGCATGGGAAACAGTGTTTAAACCCTTTACAATAAAGATCCGTATAGTTATTTGGATTTTTAAGAATTATCTTTGAAAGACCGGGTCCTGAAAAAGGGACATTTCTTCTTTTGCTGAGTTTATATACACACACTATATATACACCGTTCAAAAGTTTGGGGTCACTTAGAAATGTCCTTGTTATCCTGTTTGGGCTAGGGGGCAGTATTGAGAATTTTGGAAAAAAATATGTGCCCATTTTTAACTGCCTCCTACACCAACTCAGAAGCTAGAATATGCATATTATTGTTCAGGTTTGGATAGAAAACACTCTGAATTTTCTAAAACAGTTTGAATGGTGTCTGTAAGTATAACAAAACTCATATTGCAGGCAAAAACCTGTGAAAAATAGATTAAAAAAAAATGAGAATTTTGTGACTGTACTATTTAGTGTCATTGTTTTATAGATACCATAGTGAGAAAGGATTCAGTTCGCAACTCCTACTGCTTCCACTAGATGTCAACGATCTTTATAAAGTTGTTGGAAGCATCTGTGATGAATACAGACCGAATTAGAATGCTTGTAAGTTGACACGTCAACACTTCATTTTTTGCGCCTGCGCATAAATCTGAGAAGAGTGTCTTTGTCATAATCGTTTATTCTAGACACTTGATAGGTTGTGTGAAAATATTACTGATGTTTCACGTTAAAAATGGACCAAAAGATTAATGCTAAACAACGTTTGACATGTTTGAACAAACATAAATAGATTATTTACTAGGTTTTTTTTAGCTTTTCGGCGTGACTTTACACTGCCCACCTCATTTTGTGGGAGCCTACTGAACGCTAACTATTTGGACATAAATTATGAACTTTGTCAAAAGAAACCACATTTGTTCTGGACCTGGGATCCCTGGCAGCGCCTTCTGATGGAGATAATCAAAGGTAAGGGGATATTTAGAATGTTATTATCGATATTAGATGATGCTAATGCTAACTGTATAGCTTAGCTTAGCTTATAGCTTAGCTTATGTTGTTAGCATAGTACCCAGTTTATTGCAAAATGTGATTTCCCAGTAAAGTTATTTTGAGATCTGGCCATTCGGTAGCAATTACGAGATGATAATATATTATTCTTTGAATGACAATATTATAATTTACCAATGTTTTCGAATAGTAATTCCGTGATTTGTAATGCTGGATTCACTGGGAGCATTCGAGCCGGAAAAAAATCTGAATTTCACCGCGACTGTAAATGCTGTTTTTGGATATAAATATGAACTTGATGGAACTAAAAATGCATGTATTGTCTAACATAATGTCCTATGAGTGTCATCTGATGCAGATTGTCAAAGGTAAGTGCGTAATTCTAGCTAGTTTTCTGTCTGTTGATGCCCTTCTTTGAATTGGCTAAACATTACACGCAGCTATTGTCAATGTACTCTCCTCACATAACCTAACTTTATGCATTCTCCGTAAAGCCTCTGAAAATCGGACAGCGTGGTTAGATTTAGGAGATATATCTTTCAAATGGAGGAAAATAGTTGATTATTTGATTATTTGAAATGATTACTCTTGCAGTTTTGAATTCCCCGCCATGGTCACATGACAATGAATCCCAATACCGGGATAAGATCCTGCCCCCTGGCCTCAACAGTTTGAAAGAAAAACAAATAAAATGTGGTCAATTAAAATAACATCAAAAAATGTATCACTAGCAAACCCTTTTGCAATTATGTTTGCACAGCTGAAAACCGTTGTCCTGATTTTTAAAGAAGCAATTAAACTGGCCTTCTTTAGACTATTTTAGTATCTGGAGCATCAGCATTTGTGGGTTCGATTACAGGCTCAAAATGGTCAGAAACAAAGACCTTCCTTCTGAAACTCGTCAGTCTATTCATGTTCTGAGAAATGAAGGCTATTCCATGTGAGAAATTGCCAAGAAACTGAAGATCTTGTACAACACTGTACTACTTCCTTCACAGAACAGTGCAAACTGGCCCTAACCAGAATAGAAAGAGTGGGAGGCCCCGGTGCACAACTGAGCAAGAGGACAAGTACATTAGTGTCTAGTTTGAGAAACGTCTGTCTTTTTTTTTTTCTTCTGTTAATTATGCAGACAATAACATTGATTGAAGCCACAATCTATCTGCAATATTAAAGATCATCAACCCCCTAAAAACAAAAGATATTGCACCATTTGCTGTCAAGGGAACTTCCCTTTTCCTCTTTCTGAAGGTGAGCTTATCCCTAGACCCACGGTGTCACTGAAGTGTCTTTCTGCCAGCAGCAAGCCAGGCTGTTTTTATTTAATTTATTTGTTTACAAAGAGTGCAAAAGCTTGGAGTACCTCTTCTGAGAGGGCTTGCATAACCCGATGGCTGCTGCATGTGGAAATGTCTCCTGTGTAGGCTATGCCCAAGGGGTCAGGGCAATGAATCACTGACTGTTACCTGACCATCTAAATGGTTTGTTCGGAACAGCTGTCAATCATGAGTGTTTTACAAATTGTTTTGAAACATTTCTAAATGTAATATGGATCCTTATTAAGCTATAGCAGCGCAGGATTTTTTGTGAAACATTATTGTTATTGATGTCATCAGTGAAATTGGTGTCCCTTTTTTTTGTGGTCAGACTAGTTCCTATTGATTTGGCCTAAAATAACACCCGTACTCTCTCACACACACAGATATCGTCCTCGGTGTTGTACTTTATCTGTCTGACAAACTCCCACTGACCCACGTGAGCTTTGTGCCTCTGTCGCAGTAGTGCATTATAGTAGTTTTTTTGGTTGCCAGTTCTCACCCCCAAAGCCCAACCTAGGACAGTAATAACCCTACCACTGTTTTCTATGGGGGAGTTTCAACTAAAGTCCTAGGTCTACCTATTTCTAATTGGTCGCTTGCATGTTCTGTATGAGTTAATGGTTCATTTCATTGACCCTTGTTTGCTTTTGGTTGGAGGGAAGGTATGTCCTGTGTTGAGTCAGCATATCAGAGGTTTCTAGCCTCTAACATTGGGATTATTTTTGAAGCTGTTAACCAATTGCTTGTAGAAGCTTGCTCTGTAAGCTGGAAATGTAAAACCGGAGAGGTAATGGTTAAATGGCATGCTGGGAAACTGCAGAGCTACAGAGAAGGCGGTGTGCCCCAGCCCAGCCTGTGTACCCATTCCAGGATTTCGTCACTGCCTTGGGAGGTGGAACTACTTGCAACAGCAGCTTATTTGTTTTTCTCCCTCTCTCCCTCTCTCCCTCCCCCACTACCAATGTGTCTCACTGTAGTAGAGACCAGCTCAATGTGTGTCTCACTGTAGTAGAGACCAGCTCACTGGATGTCTCCCTCTCTCCCTCCCCCACTACCACTGTGTCTCACTGTAGTAGAGACCAGCTCACTGTGTGTCTCCCCCTCTCCCCCCCCACTACCACTGTGTCTCACTGTAGTAGAGACCAGCTCACTGTGTGTCTCACTGTAGTAGAGACCAGCTCACTGGATGTGTCCCTCTCTCCCTCCCCCACTACCACTGTGTCTCACTGTAGTAGAGACCAGCTCACTGGATGTCTCCCTCTCTCCCTCCCCCACTACCACTGTGTCTCACTGTAGTAGAGACCAGCTCACTGTGTCTCCCCCTCTCCCTCCCCCACTACCACTGTGTCTCACTGTAGTAGAGACCAGCTCACTGTGTGTCTCCCTCTCCCTCCCCCACTACCACTGTGTCTCACTGTAGTAGAGACCAGCTCACTGGATGTCTCCCTCTCTCCCTCCCCCACTACCACTGTGTCTCACTGTAGTAGAGACCAGCTCACTGTGTGTCTCACTGTAGTAGAGACCAGCTCACTGGATGTCTCCCTCCCCCACTACCACTGTGTCTCACTGTAGTAGAGACCAGCTCACTGGATGTGTCCCTCTCTCCCTCCCTCCCCCACTACCACTGTGTCTCACTGTAGTAGAGACCAGCTCACTGGATGTCTCCCTCTCTCCCTCCCCCACTACCACTGTGTCTCACTGTAGTAGAGACCAGCTCACTGGATGTGTCCCTCTCTCCCTCCCCCACTACCACTGTGTCTCACTGTAGTAGAGACCAGCTCACTGGATGTCTCCCTCTCTCCCTCCCCCACTACCACTGTGTCTCACTGTAGTAGAGACCAGCTCACTGGATGTCTCCCTCTCTCCCTCCCCCACTACCACTGTGTCTCACTGTAGTAGAGACCAGCTCACTGGATGTCTCCCTCTCTCCCTCCCCCACTCCACTGGATGTGTGTAAAGTCCTTTTAGAGAGAGCTTTTTTCTGACTGGTTGTGTTCAGTACCATATAATTTTTAGTGGTTCAACAGTGAAAGATTATGCATAGAATTGGAATCATCTTGACTAGATACAGCATGGTGTTTGGTGACGAGAAACGTTTTATGTGAACCAGTACTATATTAATTAGAAAGTCTTTGATTCTGAAAAAACAAACGGTAGCCTAAACTTGGAAATTGGGCTCATAACTTGTCATAATGACTCTTACTTTATGAACCTGACATTGTACCAAAGGTGGCTTGTGATTTATTACCAGCGTAGTCCTGTGAGACTGAACACGAGAGTTTCCCAAGAGTTCCAGATGACAGCCCTGGAATAATAGACATCACAGGGAGGGAGAGAGGGAAGCTACACAGGTCCCAGTGGTCTGCTCTTGTCACTCTGGCTTTGGCTAGCCGTGTTTATCTGCCTTCGGGTTACTCATTAGCCCACATTTCATCACTTGTTAACCTCTGTGCTGCACAGTAGTTACGACGGGTACACGTAAAATCCATTTCGTTGCCCCGGCTTGGCAAAACCCGAGGATTGTGGGTAGTCAGATGGGCATGACGCATGTATTATGCAGTGCCTGTCTAACAGTGAGCATCACTGTACATCTGCTTTACTTCTAGTTTATTTCCAGGTCTCTCATGGGGTTCGGCATTGTTTGGCTTCATGCATGGATTACTCAACGAATCCCTACGAGGACTTTGAGAGGCTCTGTTTTTTATCTTATTGTAAACGTTAAGGTTGCATACATTGACTGATATGTTTGTCTTGTGACTTAAGATTAGTCCTTGCATTCGTTTTGCAAACCGAGCTTACTTGACATAGTTGTTGTTCTATCCGGGGGTGGAAATGGACTACAGTTCCACCACCACTGGAAAAACAACACAGTGACCATTAACATAGAATTGATCAGTTTAAGGGCAGCTCCACCACCACCTAAACTGACATTCATGCCCAACATGTTGTTAAACTAAGCTCCTGCTTTGAAGTCTCAGGTTCCCCAGTACCCTAGAAAACCTTCTCCGTAACTTTTCATTCCACTTTCACCTGTCAAGTCATTTTACTTCCGTTGTTTGGGAGCCAACTTTCCAGAGTATAACTGAGAATACATTGTGCAGTCAACCATATCAACACTAAAGTGACCATGTTGACCATAGCAACGCTGCGGTGGCCATGGCGACCATTACAACACTGCGGTGGCTATGGTAACCATAGCAAGTGATGCTCAAAACTAGAGCCATTTAGGGAAGTGATAGAAATGGTGTTTGCGGTTGGCGTGAATTTCTGACAAGTTAAAGCAATACCTTACAGAATGAAGGTAGGAAGTAAAAAGCTCAGCAGCGAGTTAGGCTACTAGTTGTGTAATTCTATTGGCCATAGTTTACTATGCTTGTTGTGGAAGGGAGAGGAGGGGTCTGGCCTGTTAACCTGGATTAAACCTGTTCCAGGCCACGACAATGGCCTTGCATTTTCAATGATCTAGGTCATTGATCAGAGCGCTGGGAGTCAGTTGCCGACGGCAGCATCAGCAGTGGTGTCCTCCTCATCCTAGAAACCCAACCCTGGTCACCCGATGCCTCGGCCCTGGACCTCGCCACCGCATTGTGGCAGGTTAGCTATTTTCGTCATGAATCTTGTTCTGGAGGCAGCTCTGCAGTGGTCAGTAGCTGGCACATTTTAAACCTAACTTTCACCCTAACCCTAACCACACTGCTAACCTTAATGCCTAACCCTAACCACACTGCTAACCTTAACGCCTAACCCTAACCACACTGCTAACCTTAACGCCTAACCCTAACCACACTGCTAACCTTAATGCCTAACCCTAACCACACTGCTAACCTTAACGCCTAACCCTAACCACACTGCTAACCTTAATGCCTAACCCTAACCACACTGCTAACCTTAATGCCTAACCCTAACCACACTGCTAACCTTAATGCCTAACCCTAGCCTTAAATTAACACCAAAATGCACATTTTTGATAATATAGGCCAATTTTAAATTCAAAATTGGCTATCTTAGGGGATATCGCTCAGTTTTGCCTCCAGGACTAAACTCATGACAATAAACGGCAACCTGCCGCATTGTGAGAATGGGCCACAAAGCCTCAATTGTTTGCAGTGGAAACCAAATATTTCCAACCACAAACCTTGTTTACTTTTGTGGCCTCTAGTTGTTGCTTTTGTCCTCCAATGAGTTTTGCCTTTGAAAAAAGGCCTATTGCATTTCTGGGGTGTTTTTCCCACTGAGCACAAAGCAGGAAATGTCTTCTGTTGATGTGAAATATCCCTGTTTCTGATTCTGCTATGTTATTTGGACCAGCTGAGGCTTAGTCCTTGTGTTCTGAACCGGTCTACATCTAGGCTAGTCCATTTGAAGGATCAGACCCTTTTGGCCCGGGTGGCAGGCTTTGAGTTTAGTGAGCCACACTGGTAAGTACTCTGAATAGCACCTCTTTGTTCTTGTGCAACACAGAGAGAAAGCGAGCGAGAGCCAGAATGTGCCAGAGCTTTTAGAGGCTACATTTGCACAGACCCACGGTCCAGCCAAGTGTTCAGAGCTAGACAGAGGAGTGTTCTCCCCGGCTTCTCTCTCCCCTCTCGCCCTAGCTTGTTTTGGATGCGTTGGTTTGGTGCCCTGGTATCCATTGCAGGTTTAGTCTGTAAAGGCTTGCTTGGTAAAGGGAACTGATATGGTCACCAAACTCTCTGTCTCTCTGTCTCTCTGTCTCTCTGTCTCTCTGTCTCTCTGTCTCTCTGTCTCTCTGTCTCTCTGTCTCTCTGTCTGTCTGTCTGTCTGTCTGTCTGTCTGTCTGTCTGTCTCTTTCTCTCTCTCTTTCTTTCAATTCAATTCGCTTTATTGGCATGACGTAACAATGTACATATTGCCAAAGCTTACTTTTAGTGCGCTGCCAACCCACAGCTCTCTGCGTCCTCCCCCAACAGGATGGGTAGCCTATCCTCATCAGAGAGGTCTTTGAAACCTTGAATAAGGGTTTCAAATTTGGGGAAATGACACTCTCTAATTGTTTTATATTTTTGACATTTTGTCAGGAAATGCAGCTCCGTCTCAGGTTCTGCTGTTGTGCAGTGGTTGCACAGCCTTTCCTCTACAGGGAGTCAGGTTTTCCTGTGTCTACCCTTCTCAATGGCAAGGCTGTGCTCACTGAGCCTGTACTTTGTCAAGGTTTTTCTAAGGTTTTGATCAGTAACCATGGTCAAATATTTAGCCATAGTGTACTGTTGATTTAGGGCCAGATAGCACTGCATTTTGCTTTGTGTTT